>NC_041388.1:646023668-646026324 GCF_002162155.2 Triticum dicoccoides | reverse complement strand
AAAAAAAAGAAAAACTACCACGGGCTACCCCGTCGTCTCCCTCGCCGCCCGCCTCGCCGCCCGCCCACGCGGTTCTACATGCCGAGGAGGCTGTAGAACCACGTGTAGTCACCGCCGCCGTCGTCGTCCTCGTCGTCGCCCCCACCTACGCCTCCGCCGTCCCTGCTGCATCCCTCCCCCGGTTGGCGCGGCGGGTTGGACGGTCCGGGGGCGTCGTTGTCGTCGTCGCTGTCGAGGACCACGATGTCGTGCTCGTCCTCGCGCCCACGCTTGCGGGCGGCGATCTCCTCCAGGGCCCGGCGCTTCCGGACCATCTCGTCGCGGAGGTAGTCGTCCCGCGCCCACCGCAGGCCGTCCTCGTCGAAGAAGCCGCGCCAGGCTATCTCCTCGTACTCCGCGGGGAGGCCGGGCTCCGGCTTGGGCTCCACAAGGACGAAGCGGCCGGTGGGGAAGGCGTTGTCGCCGATGCGGACGCCGGAGCTGCGGGTGCGCGCGCTGACAGGCGTGTCCTGGGGCTCCGGCTTGACGGGGCGGAGGTGGAGGTAGGGAGAGCCGCCGGACGAGGAGGAGGACCCCCCGGTCTCCATGCGCCTCGGCGTCCAGGAGCTTCCCCGGCGGCGTGAGAAGGACGGGGGAGCGGGGTACTCGAGGCGCGGCGTGTTGCCGCTCTCGATGTACTCGAGGACGGCCTCCAACGTGCGCCTGGGCACGCCCCACCACCGACGCCGGCCGGCGGCGTTGAGCCTGCCGGAGGGCACGACGCCGTTGGTGGCCTCGAGCTGCTCGGCGTGACGGCGACGAAAATAGGGCTCCCAGAGCGGGCTGTCGGGCACGCGGCAGGGATGAGCAGATGCGATCTCCGCACGCCGCACCGCGCCGGTGGGTACCGGGGGCACCGGCATGCCGCCGGCGCTGATCCTCCACGCCCCGGGCACCCGCATGTCCGGCGCGACCGGGTACTCGGCCTCGAAAAGGAGGCGAGCCTCGTCCTCGTGAAGATGGCGGCGGCCGAAGCCGTTCGCCGCCGCGCCGTCGCCTGGGAAGCGCTCGGCCATGAGTGTGATGAACTGGAGACGACGAGAGGGAGGAGAGGGAGGAACGAAGACGGCGAGAGAGTGCGAGTCACCGAGTGCGCTGGGGCGCGTCTTATATAGGCCGAGGCGCCGCCCGTGCGCGTGTCGCCGTGTGTACGCGTGGCGGGCGAGGGATGCGCGTCATCCGGTCTTCACTGCGCCGCCCGTAAAGCATCAATGGCGCAGGCTGACCGGCGCGGCAGCGCGCGGCAGCTTTGGCATTGATTCGCCGCGGGAAACGAGGCGATGAGGACGACAAAGGGGCGAGAAGAGAGCCGTGTCCCTGACGCGGCGGGCCCGCGGCTTTTTCGCGCCAAAATAGTTCGCCCCGGTGCCCCCGGGCGCCCCCCAGCGCGCCGGGTTCGGCCTGGGTCCGCCGACGCTGTTTTCGGCCCAGGCCGGCGAAAATCGGTCTGCTGGAGGCGCGACTGGGCCGATTTTTCGGCGCCGGCGCAAAAAAACGCCTGGAAAGGCCTTCCTTGGGGCGCGGCTGGAGATGCCCTAATTGGCCGCACCTTCCAGCAGCGGTCGCACCTGCGACAGAAGCGTGTCCGCGTCGATAAACCCGCTGTTCGCACTATCCTGCAATGCCGGCAAGCCGAGATACACAGTCAGAGAAGGCAAATCCGTCATCCACTGCTGCCGTTCGCTCTGCATGCTCCCGTCTCCGGCAGGGCCGGAATGAACTGGCACGGATGGTTGTCGTGGAATTGGACACACAGGACGTCGAACAGCCCAGCGGCCGAGCGTGGCCATGAGGGACACGTCTGCGAACATGCAACATGGCCCCGCGGTGAGCAACCGAGCATGTACATCTTGCATCCCACGACGCGCATCGACCTTGTACAGAGACGTGGGGCGTCGTAGTACTTGGACTGGGGCCTCCATGTAAAAGTCCATACCCTCCACCAGCTCGTCACATAGCGGGTGGGGCACGACGGCGCCGGTGCGGCGATTTTGCCTGAACTCTCTCATTTGTCGAGGTCCACAATCTGGTCCCCCGTCCCTGCCATCCACGAAGCGCACGGCAGGACTCGGAGGCGGAGAGATGACACACGGGCCACCACTGCTCTGAGAGGTCGCGCCACTGCAAGGGGAGCGCGCCGCTGCAGATCGCGACTTGAGTGGCAGCGCAGGACAATGGGGAGCTCTGAGATGCGGTCCTCCCACCCCCTGCGCGCCGGTGCGGATGGCTGACTTGAGCGGCAGTACAGTCTCTTTGGGGAGCTCCGAGATGCGGCCCTCCTACCTCTTACTCGCCGACGCTTCTCTTTCTCTATCCTCCTCCTCCCTACCCCTTCTGCATCATCCAAGATTTGCAGAGATCCTGATGCGACGTGGAGATCATGTCTTGTTGAATTCCCACGATCAATTCATGTCTCTTCGGATGCCTGCGTCAGTTCCAGAAGACTGAGAGTCATGCGGGTATACGGCCCAATGTTAGCGACAGAGTTCTTTCGTGGAAATAAATAGATCAGAGCGTGGGAAAATCAGAATAGGTGATATAGAATTGAGTACAAAATCATGTGGGGTCTATTTGATGATGTGGATAGGCTGCATGTCAAGAGAAATAAAAATAGTGG
>NC_041388.1:646022744-646023658 GCF_002162155.2 Triticum dicoccoides | reverse complement strand
CACCAACCATGCCACCCGTGTGACCATGGCTACCCGACCGCACCCAAGACGCACGCTCCGCCCACGAACACCGCATCTACCACCGCTAGGGTCGCCGCACTGCATCCAAGCAACTCCGTGTACACAACATTTATGACAATAAATTATGACAATAACTTGGGATGCGGTTAAGTACACACTAAACATAAACAACGGCTTTGCGATTTGTATTTTCAAATGTCAATGAAATTACCACCCTGCAAATTCCTTAGTTAGGCTTTGTATGCACTATCAATGAATGGAATGTGTTAGAATTAGAATCAGAATGGACAAAAGAGTAACCACTTACAGACTCTGCTTTTGGAATTGGAGGATGCACTGTTTCCTGTAATCTTGTAAAAGAAGACATTAGGTTGCTCAAGGAATAAACGACCACAACACAACCTCATAATTTAAATGGTTTTTAACACTACAGATGGGTGTAAGCCTGTAAAGAAGATGGTACATGATCTTTGTTGTGGCTTTGCAAGTTTTTCTGCAGCGTCACCCTAAAGCCAGGGTACTTTTGTAGCGTCGTAGGAGCAGCTCCCTCCACATGATGGTTGCCGTTAGGGCATCTCCAGCCGTTGGCCCCCCAGAAGGGGCAAAAAACGCCCCCTCGGGGCGCACCGGCGCTAAACCGCGCACTGGGGGCGTGATGCCCCCCAGTCGCGGCCCCCACGGATTTTTAAAGTATTCAAATTCGGCGCAAACACAACGCAAACACGAGCGAGTTCGTTCAAATTTAAACATATTTTACAAAAAAAAAAAACTACCACGGGCTACCCCGTCGTCTCCCTCGCCGCCCGCCTCGCCGCCCGCCCACGCGGTTCTACATGCCGAGGAGGCTGTAGAACCACGTGTAGTCACCGCCGCCGTCGTCGTCCTCGTCGTCG
>NC_041388.1:646022407-646022711 GCF_002162155.2 Triticum dicoccoides | reverse complement strand
AAAAAAAAGAAAAACTACCACGGGCTACCCCGTCGTCTCCCTCGCCGCCCGCCTCGCCGCCCGCCCACGCGGTTCTACATGCCGAGGAGGCTGTAGAACCACGTGTAGTCACCGCCGCCGTCGTCGTCCTCGTCGTCGCCCCCACCTACGCCTCCGCCGTCCCTGCTGCATCCCTCCCCCGGTTGGCGCGGCGGGTTGGACGGTCCGGGGGCGTCGTTGTCGTCGTCGCTGTCGAGGACCACGATGTCGTGCTCGTCCTCGCGCCCACGCTTGCGGGCGGCGATCTCCTCCAGGGCCCGGCGCT
>NC_041388.1:646020903-646021954 GCF_002162155.2 Triticum dicoccoides | reverse complement strand
GATGAACTATTTAGATATTATAGATATAATGTTCTGAAAGAACAAAACAACTGGATGTCCTAAAGTGAACTTGTAACCTTTTTTAGTTAGAAAAATAGTAAGATAATTGTACTTGTCCTATTCATGTTTTGTGTGTGAAAAGTAATTGTCCTATTCCTGTTAGGACTGTAGGCAAATTGTAACATGATTCTACTGTAATTAAGAAAACCTGATTGCTATCCCATTCTTCAGTGCCCCTCACTGTTCTGAACAGAATTGTCAAGGGTATGTAATCTGAACTTAACCATAAGCATGTCAAGTTCGATCATTCAGTGCAATAATTTGTATGGTAACTATGCGATTCAAAAACGGAATGCTCCTTCCTTTTTTATATACTTGACTAGAATATTGGTTTTTCAGGAAATTCCTGATAGAGCGTGCAGTTCTTGCACAAAACACATTTGACATGCATGTGACATTTACCCATAGTAGCACGCATCATAAATACGTTTCACATCTTATGTATTGTACTTGCAGGAAACCAGCGTAAACACATTTTACATGCATGTGGCCCATTTGACATGCATGTTTGTAGCTTTGCATGACGCCCTAAACTATCATGCATGCATCATACGTATTTGCAGGAAACACGAAGACTGTCAAGTTTCAAGACTCAAGTGCAGCTTAGGATCTTGCTACACGAAAAGGAGCTAGGACTGCAGTTGAAAGTGCAGCTCAAGTTTTTGGCAAGGATGTTAGTTGTACCACCACAACATCATCAGCTCAAACAGGAGAATAATAAAAAAGAGCCAACATAGACCTGATGACTCAACACCTTCAATGCTTGGGGAGAATTTGGACAACTTCACGCCGACTTCCTTTAATGATGATGATGATGCTCAAGCTCAAAACTGACTCCTTGAAGAAAACAAAAGAATGATACAATTTTATCTTGTCACAAAAAGGACACAATGAATTTGTAAACTTTCAGACCAAGAAATTTTCATTTGTAGGCTACACAAAAAGGATAATGTCAATCTAGAATATAGGAAACAGCCGCGTGTTTTTTTTT
>NC_041388.1:646015468-646020893 GCF_002162155.2 Triticum dicoccoides | reverse complement strand
TTTTTTTTTGTTGGAAAAAGTGAAACTTATAGCACTTCTTAAGATGTCCAAAATAAAAAAGATCAATTGAGATCATGAGAAAAATGCAATCACCATTAGTTTCAATCTATATTCCGGGGCAGAAGTTTCTCTGGATTTAGGAGAGGCGATTGACTGATAAGATTTAATAATGTAATTTGATAGTGATTGACCACTGCTGTAGAAAACAACACCTGAGGAAAGTATAATGGATCTTGCTTGATTTACGTTCATGTTAACAGTGTCAACTTTCTCCTTCCATATTCAAAATGCTGAGTTAAGCAATCTTCAAAAGTTACGTATGCCAAAAGCATGTTCATAAATCAGTCACTGAATAAATCAGGCGCGACAAAGCATGTTCAAAAGACAGTTCTTATATATACTAGGTGCCTGGGCACCTAGAGCATCAGCCACTCGATCAATCCGTCATCCTACTAATCTTTACTTCTAATGGACGAGTTAATTGAATAGTACGGTTTATTTTCGTCCCACTACTTTCAGCCGTTTTTTTCGCTGATTTTTTTTTCGTCTCCGCTGCTCCCCTCCCCCCGCAAACACACCAAAAAAACCCTCACGATTCCCGTCCCTACGAGACATCGAAGTCCCTCCAGTACGTACGACGTCCTTCGCCGCCGCCCCGTCTACGATCTCCCTGCCGCCGACCCTTGCGGCCGACCACGGACGAACTTCGATTCGTACCTAAGCCGCCGTCCGAGGGGAGACGCCGCCGCCGCGTCTCCAGGGCGGGGCGGTTTGATCCGCGTCTCCAGGTCGGGGCGGTTTGATCCCCTGTCGCCGCCGACGTTCGGGATCGCCGCCGCCGCCGAACTCCGGGAGACGCCGTCGCCGCCCTCCGAGGGCAGTGCGCTTTAAATCTCAGGTATGCTGCCTAGGTCTCATCCGGGACCTGGACGTAGTAAACTTTAGATGATCAAAACAAGGCGGGTCTACACATGTGTTTGTGTCATGACCTGGACGTAATAAACTTTAGTCGATCAAAACGGCTCCTGATGGATTACATCTCAGGACGCCATAAACTTTAGCCTGGCACAATGTTGGTCGTCTTGGACATCCGGATATTCAGAGATAAGCAGTCATGCAGAATCTAATATGTGGGCATTGCCAGTTCCCAGTTGATAGTTTGATCCACTTCCCCAACTGAAGACTTCCGTTGCAACTAAAATGGGAAAAGGTAAGGAGGATTTGTAAGCGCATCCTAAAGAATTATAGACAAATTAGTTGTCGTACGAAACAGAAGAGAGGCATGCTACCTGAATTGGGAGAATCCCCATTAGCCTGTGATACAGGGCAAGAGAGAAGATCAATAGGTATACGACCCTTGGTGTCCTCCAAATTGAGCCTGGCACGACGACGGACGGCCTCGGCTGCGACCTCGTTAATGCTGGTGCAAATTGGCCATGAGGTACAGTGGTGCAAATTGGTGACCCATCTTCTCAGCAGCCATGGAGGAAGCCAAAGGAACCACCAGAGATGGGGAAGCGGTGCTGGGGTAGATCTCTTGTGCTGGAAAATGACAGGAGATGTAATTCAGGTTACCCAGAAAACTGAATGTATACTTCAAGAGAAAAATCAGGTGTGCTTATTATACTTCAAGAGGAAAATCTGGTTTCCCAGAAAACTGAATGCAAACAGGTAAGTAATTCATGCAAGTACCTAAGCAAAATCAGGTGTGAACATCAGGTGTGCTTAGTATACTTCCATAGGAAACTCAGTCTGACCAGAAAACTGTATGCAGACAGGTAAGTTATATGAAGTCTATGTGAAGTACTGAAATTTCATATGAAGTGTATATGAAGTACTGAATGCAAACAGTTAAGTTATATGAAGTCTATATGAAGTAACTAAGCAAAATCCCTACTGAAAATGGTGACAACCAAAGTCTATATATGAAGTACTGAAATTTCAATAAGTGTGCCTACTATACACACATCAAGTGTTTGTGCTCTTCAGCAACCATTGGCAATCTGTACTTACCTATTTGCAATATCATATATAGGAAAGTCCATTCAAAAAATCAGATCACAAACCAGTAGCCATCTTGAAGTACTTTGGCACGATCTGATGAATAGCAACCTGCATTAAACCAGCAGTAAATCTCTATTTTTTGCTGTCAATTCATAGGTACATATGGGGAATCCACAAAGCAAAGCAGCGGAACAAACGACTTTGTCAGATGTACCTCCAGGTATAACTTCGTCTATAAATCTTGCTGTATATGTCAAGCACTATCCTGCGCTGCTTTGCTGATGAGCAATGAAGTCGTTGCAGATCAGATGGAGGGGGCAAATGTTGATGAGATTTACCCAAGTAGTCCAGGTATGAGTTTGTGCGGATATAGTAATCATAATTTTATGCTTTTAATGTGATCAATTATACCCACGGTTTTACGAACATCCTTCAGAACGGAGGATACTTGAACAAACCGAACAACCGGTTCTTCCCCAACCGACTAATGGTGATAGCACAAATGTTCAACGACCTTCCCATCTGATTACAGGTGAGTATTAAACATAAAATGCTTAATTGACGCTCTTCAGTTAGCACTACACTGACTCGTTCTGTCCAATAACTGTTATTGTTACATCAAGCAGATAGCCCCGCAAAATGTAATGAACCTTCGTTTGTGCCTCCCAGTTGTCTCACACAAGTTTGTGCCACAGATGTAGCACAAAGTTCAAATGGTATTAACTGACGGCGGCATTTCTATGTAAACCGTATATCATGCTTACAGGGGTATTAACCCAGTTTATGGCTTTTGTGTTGTTCCAGTAGCTGAAGATGCGTCTCATATACATGGAGGAAGACATGTGGGGATTAATGCGTCAATACGTGATGCCTTACAAGTTTTACCCGTGTCCGATGCAACATCCGATTACATGACTACAACATCTGGAGTGAATGTCACCAAACAAACTATGAAAGGTAAATTGTCTGACGAAAAAAGGGAGCAGATAAATGCCAGGAGACGAGCTGCTTATCGGAAGAAAAAAGAGGATGATGCGGTCAAGCTCCATGGTGACATTCAAACTTCCCTTACAATGTCTGGTATGAATGTTTGTTTTTAATCAATACGGTAAACAATTAATACATCATGCTTTTTTGGTTCGACAAGTCTCACATGTTGCTCCTTCAATGACAATTAACTAGCTAGCATGCAACATAACGAGGAAAAGAGGGAGATAATAAACACGCGGAGGCGGGCAGCTTATCGGAAGAAAGATGATGAGGTTACCGTTGTACGGGAAGAAGTTGTGCAAAATGTTCTCCGGGCCCCTCTCGGTGATATCACTAATGGGTATCAACCAACCTCTGTGGACCTTGATGAAAAAAAGGAGCAGCTAAAAGCTCGGAGGCGAGCTACTTATCGGAAGAAAAAAGAGGACGCCGCCGTCAAGCATCTACATGAAAATCTGCCTGCCCTTGCGATATCAGGTATGAATGTAGTATGTTTCAGCAGTACGATGATATATATAGGCCCTTTGTTGCAAACTATAAGGTTATTATCGGAAGATAAATGACGAGTGTACCACCTTCAATATACAAGCAGATGTGCAAAATGTTCATAGGCCCGCTCTCGGTGATATCACTAATGGGTATAAAACATCCTCTGTGGACCTTGACGATAAAAGGGAAGAGATAAAAGCTCGAAGGCGAGCTATTTATCGAAAGAAAAAAGATGAGGCCGCCGTCAAGCATCTACATGAAAATCTGCCTGCCCTTACGGTATCAGGTTAGAATGTTTTCTGTTTCAGCACTGCAATTATATTGCATAACCGCTCTGTTTCAGAATATATGGTTAATATATTTTTCATTCAACTCAACCATTTGAATCTTTGTCCAACCTTCAAAAATAAAACAACAGATGAAACAAACTTCGTATTGTCGATATTGATATTTGTTGATATTCTACTAGCTTCATTCTTATTGACCAATGAAGTTCTGATTATGTTTTCACATTGCTGTATTACCAGCCAACCCAACTAGGTCGAGCAATACATCATTGTCACATGATGATGCAGTATTGCCTCCTTCCACTACACTCAGGTGTCTTAACAAACGAGCAAATTGAGCAGAGAAACGCGAGGAGGCGAGCAAGTTATCGGAAAAAAGTGGGTGACGGAACGATCGATCTTCAACAAAAAAATCAGAAGCTGCAAGAATGGCGCATGCAACACCCTAAAACCATGACTCTGGATGAGAGGGGGAGTCAAGTGCAAAGAGAAAGGCAAAGTATGCTGCAAAGAAAAACACCCCGTGTGCTGAATCGATCGCAATGCCACGTCTAGATCTAACTAGCACATTGTCCAACCCTCATGCACATTGTCCGACTCTCACGCTTTCAACCCTCGCGCAACAATACAGTGAACAAATAGAACATGCTCCTACCGTCAATGCTGTCCCCACATACATTCGCAACACCGAAACCGATGGTAGTTATCCTATCAACCATCATGTTTCATCATGTAGGTGCATACCTAAGCAGATATTTACAATGATTCGATAATGTTGTAGGTGCATACCTAAGCAGAACCTTCGGTGATGGTGCTATAGATGGCGACATCATCGAAATCAATGAGCACCTACAAAGTGCCGACCAGCAAACCAGTGATTCGGTAACAATAGCGGATAATGGAGTGGACGAGCAGAGTCATGAGTCCAGAGCTCGGCGTAGGACGAGAGAGCGAGCTTGCAAGGGCAGTATGGCGGTGAAGAAGCGTCGGGAGAATATTGGCAAGCAAAAAACATGTACGCATGTACCACGTGGTGAGAGGAATGCTCTACTAGATCGCCGTAATGAAAGGTTTGCAGGTAGGGTGAAGACCCAAACCGTCAGTTCCATCTCCAAACCGGAAATGACCGAGATCGGACAACCTGTCGTAGTTGAAGCACACGGTAACT
Organism: Triticum dicoccoides; assembly: GCF_002162155.2. Taxonomy (NCBI): domain Eukaryota; kingdom Viridiplantae; phylum Streptophyta; class Magnoliopsida; order Poales; family Poaceae; genus Triticum; species Triticum dicoccoides. The sequence goes on along the minus strand of NC_041388.1, from coordinate 646,015,955 downwards.
CGACCTCATCTAGCACGCCGGAGTACACGATCAGAAGTGAAGGTAACACTCCCATTCTTACTCTCCTTGCATCCCTTGAGACTGAACCCTCATTTATTGGTTTCGCACCTGAGCAGATGACATGGATGCTTACCTTAGTCGTCTCATGAATGAGGATGTCAACCCTGACAGCCTCTTTGACGATGAGTATTACCTGTTTGCTGGTGAAGGTATGTACACCCACTTGAGCAACATCCACCCGTTGGGAATATCACACTAATTATAAGCCATTGTTTACAGGCTCAGATGCTGATGACATGGAGCACGACAAATTGGAAGACTCAAGTCACAATACCTATGTCGACCATGATCCATTGGACTATGTCCACTCAAACCTCCCAGACCACACACACATACTGAAGCACGCCGCAAATTGCGATCACTGCAAGGCCAAGAAGTTTGTGTCCGAGGCCCCGGGATTCTGCTGTCGCAGTGGGCAGATCCAGCT
>NC_041388.1:646015152-646015410 GCF_002162155.2 Triticum dicoccoides | reverse complement strand
GACCCAGGCCTAACCCATCGCAAGGCTGCCACCGAGCAATTAGATCAGGATGTCGTCAGAAAGTTAGTGGACATACTCAGGGAAAACCCGTACTCCCAGCAGTTTAGGAGTTTGGGTGCGCACAGGAACAACCTCGGCGATTACATGATAGACCTCAACACTGACCAGAGACTAGACCAACGGAAGTATAATAGACCTCTGTCATCTGAGGTCGCTGCAATTTTGGTGGAGGACACTGACCTAGCGAAGAGGTTCGAC
>NC_041388.1:646008992-646015142 GCF_002162155.2 Triticum dicoccoides | reverse complement strand
GTAAGATTACACTTTGCGGGAATGACAACCAGAGGCACAGTATACATGTGACGGCTGGCTCGTATGACCCGCTCTCTTACCACTCTTCTACCCAAGGGGGGAGCTTGGTTGGCACCCGAAACTTCCTAAACGTGATGTCCCTTGGCCGGTTGTGCAACAACCAAGAGGTAGGCGTGATGATGATGATGATGATGATGACGATGCAGGTAAGCCTTATGCGTATTCTGTCGTTTAGATGAATTGTATACTTCTCATATGAATCCTAATGTCCGCGTTACTCATCCATGTGCAGAGGGGAATAGCAGGTTATGCGTCTCGGTGAGAGACTACTACTGTTACATGCTCCAGACACGACCTGGGATATTCGATCCCATACTCTGTGGAGCACGATTGCTCCAGCAATGGGGGGTGGACATGTACATCAAGATTGAGAGTTGTAGGTTGAAATGGTACAGGAAGAACCAGACAAAGATCCGTGCCGACCTGTATAAAGGAGTTTTTGATGCAATTACATCCGGGGAGACCCGGGCAAGCGCTGTTGGAGTAAGGATAGTGTTCCCTGGAACGTACCCAGGTGGCGACCGCGACATGAAGCGGAGACATATGGATGCCATGGCAATTGTCCATACCTACGGGAAGCCTGACATCTTCTTGACCATGACCTACAACCCTAACTGGGAAGAGATAACGAATGAGTTGTTTCCTGGCCAGACAGCGCAAGACCGACCTGATCTTGTGGCTCGTGTGTTCCATGGCAAGCTAGAGGCTATGAAAGAGATGTTATTTAAGAATAATATCCTGGGTGTTGTTGTCGCGCATGTATACGTAGTCGAGTTCCAGAAGAGGGGCCTCCCCCATGCACACTTTTTGTTGATCATGGATTCAGCCTATAAGCTTGTCGTTCCAGAGCAGTACGACCGGCTCATTTCTGCCGAGCTCCCAGATAAGCAGAACTATCCTGAACTCCACGCCTTGGTGGTAAAACATATGATGCACGGACCATGCGGTGCTCTCAACCCAAAAAATGTGTGCATGCAACAGAACGAGTGCAAGTGCAGATACCCGCGGCCGTTCAATGAAAACACAGCACAGGGCAAGGACTCATACCCAGTTTATCGTGTCGAGATAATGGTCGGCAGGCTAAGGTCCGGAGTAAAATGTTGGACAACAGATGGGTTGTGCCGTATAACCCTTACCTTCAGTAGATGTTCAATTGCCACATCAACGTTGAGGTTTGCTCTAGCATAAAGGCCGTCAAATACCTTTACAAGTACATATACAAGGGCCATGATAGGGCTTCTTTCAGCATCGACCAGCCCGACGCCGATGGTAATATTGATGAGATCAAAAGATACGTAGACGCGAGGTGGGTTACTCCTCCAGAGGCGATGTGGAGGATATTTGGCTTCCCCTTGTGTGCCAATGACCCGCCTGTCCTACAGTTGCCTCTTCATCTCCCGAATATGCACAGGGTGGCATTCAATGAGCAAGCTCACTTGACCGACGTAGTCGCCTCTGAGAATGCTTCCAAATCCATGTTGACAGAGTATTTCAAAGCTAACCAAAACCACCCGTGGGCTAGGAATATATTGTGCAAGGATTTTCCTGGAAGGTTCACATGGCAGAAGGGTAAGAAGTATTGGAAAGAGCAGGTGGAGCGTTATCAGATAGGTCAAATTGTGTCTGCCAATCCTGCAGAGGGGGAGCGATACTATTTGCGTGTGCTGCTAAACCATGTTGCTGGCAAGACATCCTATGAGGACCTGCTCACTGTGGACGGTAGGCTATGCGGCAGCTTTAGAGAGGCTACCGAAAGGTTGGGACTCATCGAGGCAGATAACACGCTCGACGACTGTCTTACCGAGGCAGAGCAGTGGGCGATGCCATGTTCGCTCAGGAGGCTCTTTGCAACAATTTTGGTGCACTGTGAGCCAGGCGACGTGCGTGGTTTATGGGATAGGCACTTCGAGCCTATGTCTGATGACTATTGGCGATCACACACGTGCCCGATTGAGGTGGAACAGATGGTGTTGCTTGACATTAGGGGTATGTTGCAGTCCATGGGCAAAGACATAGCTGATTTCGCTCTTCGATGCATTGACGAAGCGTTCGACCCAACCGAGGGCGAGGCCAGAGAAGTGATCGAGGAATCCAACGTCGATTTTGACATCAACGACACTAAATTGGCTTCGTCGCTAAACTCAGAGCAGAGGGTTGCATACGATGAGATACTAGCTTCTGTTGAACACGGTGATGGGGTGTGTTCTTTGTTGATGGCCCGGGAGGTACAGGGAAGACCTTCCTGTACAGGGCGCTGCTCGCCAAGGTTCGAAGCGAGGGAAGCATCTCTATCGCTACCGCGACGTCAGGCGTCGCCGCTTCTATCATGCCTGGAGGCAGGACTGCCCACTCGAGGTTCAAGATCCCGTTGAGCTGCGACGATGGCGCCTCATGCACCTTCACGAAGCAGAGTGGTACCGCCAAGCTACTGAGGATGGCCTGATTGATACTATGGGATGAGGCCACCATGACTAAGCGACAGGCGGTCGAGGCATTGGACAACAGCATGCGTGACATCATGGGAAGACGGGACCGACCCTTTGGAGGAAAAACTGTTGTGTTTGGCGGGGACTTCAGACAGGTGCTTCCGGTCGTCAGGAGGGGGTCCTGGGGTCAGATAATCGATGCAACCCTCCGAAGTTCACATCTCTGGAAGGGTATGCGCCAACTAAGGCTCATCACCAACATGAGGGCTCATAATGACACCTTGTTTGCGGATTACTTGCTAAGGGTAGGCAATGGCACCGAGGAAGTTGACGATCAAGGAAACATACGACTCCCTGAAGATATTTGTGTGCCGTCTACAGGCGAGGGTGCCGACCTGGAGAAGCTGATTGACCATGTGTTCCCAAGACTAGATGAGAACATGTCCGATCCGAATTACATGACTTCACGCGCAATCCTCTCCACCATGAACGACAACGTCGACAAGATAAACATACGCATGGTAGAGCGTTTTCGGGGAGAAGAAGTAATCTACCATAGCTTTGACAGTGCAGAAGACGACCCGTATGGCTACTATGCTCCCGAGTTCCTAAATGGATTGACTCCCAACGGTCTGCCTCCGCATGCACTCAAACTGAAGCTCAACTGCCCTGTCATACTTCTGAGGAACATTGATCCGGCTAATGGTCTGTGTAACGGGACGAGGCTTGTGGTGCGAGGTTTCGAGAGGAACGCCATCGACGCAGAAATAGTGATCGGACAACACGCAGGTAGGAGGGTATTCCTTCCTCGAATACCCATATGCCCGTCTGACAACGACATGTTTCCATTCAAGTTCAAGAGGAAGCAATTTCCTGTAAGGCTTAGCTTTGCTATGACGATTAACAAGGCTCAAGGACAGACGATTCCGATTGTTGGCGTGTACCTACCTAATCCGGTGTTCTCTCATGGTCAACTCTATGTCGCATTGTCTCGAGCCACCGCGAAGAAAAATATAAAGATCCTCATTGAGAAGGAGAAGGAGAAGGAGAATGCCAAGAAGCAAAGCGGTAAATCTAAGAAGCGAAAAAGACCTGTCTTGTCCTTATAGACCTCGATGAAGAACATCGTCTATAAGGAAGTCCTTACAGGCTAAAGTCCGCTCTTAGATATGACAGAGGATTTACTCTTATGCTACAGATAATTTGGTGCTTTCGATGTTCTTGTACAGATCTCTATATTTCGATGTTAGCAATTGAACTTTATTATGCTTATACTACAAGGCGTGATTTAATAATATTGCCTCAAATTTGAGACTTTGCAAGTTGCCAAGTTTTGCTGTATGTGACATTATTTTCCATTTTGTTGGTTTGCTTATGTATATTATTCTTTTGTTGTTTTGTAATCAATCATCTACAACATCTAAACTCGGCTTTGTTTTCTTGTACAAATAATGCACACTGCCTGGGTCACTCCGTTGTTGTAAAACTAGACTCCACTGGAGTGTTCTACATTATATAAATATTTATGATGCGGCCCCAAAGCATGCACAGTCAATGTTATTATTATTTTACTATTTATTTATTTCCCTTATGCAGAATAACTCTGGTTGCTTGATCATGACCGAGACTATCTTTGGTATTAGAACTCCAGTTACACCAATTGGTTATTTGCATCTCAAGTTAAGTTAGTCACTGTTAATCAACAATGAAATGTGGCCATTGGTTCTTCGATAATTGATGGTACAGATGGGCAAAGCAACCAGAGTATATCCCACTGGATTAATGGTACAGATGGGCAAACCGTTAAGGGCGGTGGCTTCACTGCCTTAGGCTGGACGGTTCAATATTTAGTAGCAAACCGTTAAATATTTAGTAGCAATATTAACTCCCTTTGATCCCATTACAAATTAATTTCAGTTAAAAAAAACTTGTATCTCAGAATAAAGGTGGTGAAACTCCCCTTAATCTGTACCAGATATTAATACTTAACCCTACATGGAACATTGCAAGTAGTCACTGGAAATCGTAGTGATGCTGAAAACAAGGTGTACAGTAAACATCCATGGCAATAGCTAATGGTTCAAAAGCCAACAGAGAAACTCTACTTCACAGAAAGCTTGTGTGCGTTTGGAAGCAAAGTAATTTTGAAGTTTTTCAGGAATAGGAGCCCACAGTTTACCTCCTATCTTTGGAAGCCCATTCACAATCCTTACATCCTTTGATAGAAATGAGATGAACCAGTCGGCGTTAAAAATTTCAGCAAAGTCACTGCAGAGTGCAGAGAAATGGTATAAACACAAGAAACACGTTTCAGTCTTCTTAAAAACATGAGCAGACCTAGAAGACTAGGATAAGAAATTGCAGGTACTTGAAAAAACCTGCTGCTTTCCAGAAGGAGGTTTGGTCCAATTTGGGAACAACGAGTGTTGCATTTAAAATACGTGCAGCAACAACAACATCAATTATCTGAGAAGAAGCACACATTAATCAGGATAATGGGCATAGTTATGTGAATATTATAATATGTAATCAGGAAACACACGTAGCTACTACATAGTTAGCTGTGAAACATGACGAGACACTCCTAAGCTTACTCACTTTCAAAATAAAAATTGCAGAGACCTCAGACTGCAAGCTTTGCCACATCCTTACACACTACTATACTCAGGAGGTGCCAAACTGTTCATCGAATTAGCCTATAATTTTCATAGTCTGACTGAAGATTACTAATGGTTTAAAAATATTGCAAGAGAATACAAGCTCTAACATGTGTTTTGTGGTTTCTGGAAAAAGCCATAGTACTACCTACTTTCAAGTGTTTGGCTTAAAAAATATTGTTGTTTAAGGTACTGTGGTATCTATCATATTGAAGTTTTTCTGCAGCATTTAAAAAAATACTGTCGCGGTCAATTTTTTTTAACTAAACCAACAGAAAACATGAGGGAGAGATTAACAGAGAAATGTTACACGGCAGGGGATTCATCTTTACACCAAGTCAAGACAGAGTATTCATAGTTTTATTAGGCTCTGTTCCATGATAGCTAGCACCACAATCCTTTGCAAAAGGTGTCGAGATTTGTTGCTATTTCTTACAAATTTGGAGCACCATATTAAAGTACATTTAGAAGAGGCATGCTTAGATCATACGGCAATTTCATCTACTACTGATCAAGTCACCATTAGTATAAAACTTGACAAAAAATACTGTGTCCCAAAATACAGAATGCAATGCAAACTGCCCTATTCGTGCCATCATGCAGAAGTAGTAATTTCATTTTTTGCCTACTCACTACTCGAGCATTTGTACATAGCATCTACCATTCAATAACTAATCCTTAAACAGAAAATTAAATTGGGCGAAGCGAGCACGGCACATTTTCAACTCGGCTACATCTAACAGAAGCACAAAACTTAAATAAACACCAACGAAGCAACTGAAGAGTACCTCCTCCACGCCAGCCTTTAGCCTCCATCTTGCCCTCACGCACAGCCACTCGGTCCGCATATCTGCAGAAACAGAAACATTACTCCTCCAAGCCCACAGCAATGGCATGCATTTCTCGAAACCACACCAATTCGAGCCAGACCGCACCTGGACCACTCCTCCCCAAATCACGGATATCACGGCGCTTACCTCCGCGTGGGAGAGTTCGATCTTGAACGC
>NC_041388.1:645979920-646003746 GCF_002162155.2 Triticum dicoccoides | reverse complement strand
GAGAGCAAAGTGGGGAGAAAAAGATGGTTATTCAGGGTTGCTTTTTTAACCATGTATGCATGGAATGAATACAGTAGCATGGATTCATGAAAGACGACGACATATTAAATAAATCATTTTTGTAATTCAAAGCAAAACGATGACATACCAAGCTATCTGGACTTGAGCATACCAAATAGCAGAAGGCTGAACTTAGAGCAACTCCAACGGGCCGACCGTCGTCGTCTTCTTCCTCCTCGAGGTCAGTGAGGTCGATGAGCGTCGGCGCAGGGCCGGCCAAGGGGAACGCCGTGTTCCAGGCGGCGGCGATGTAGGCCGCGGGCAGCTGTTCTGGCGCGGGGGGCTGTGCGGCCACCTGTGCAGCCGCGGCCTGGCGCGCCTCCTCCTCAGCCTCGCGTTGCTCTTCCTTAAGGTTGCTCTCGAGCATCTCCTCGTACTCGCCGCGACGGGGCTCCTTGGCCAGCCATCGCTGGCGCCACATCTCGAGGTAGGCCGCCTCCTGCGTCGGTGTTGCCCCCATCCAAACCGGTGGCGCGGACACCCACTCGTGCAGTACTCCCATCCAGGAGTAGCGCTCGATCGGGGATGGCTCCGGCTCGGGCTCCGGCTGCGGCTCTGGGTCGGCCTTGACACGGCGTCGGGGAGGGGACGGCGGGGCCACTGGCGGCACCACGCAGTCGCCGCCCACGGATAGGGCAATGGCCTGCGCCATGGCCGCCTCGTACCGGGCCTCCTCTTCCTCTGTCGCCTCCACCCTGCGCCGCTCGGCCTCCTCGCTCTCACGGTAGACCGCCGCAAGGGCCACCTGGTAGGCGTCCTCCGCCGCCTGGTCCTCCTCGCGGACGACGAGCGGGGGCGGCGGCAGGTTGCGGTCGACCTCGCGCACGCCACGGCGCCTCGCCTCCTCGTGCTCGAAGGCGAACCACCGCTTCCAGTTCGGCGAGTCGATGGCGTAGGTGCCGTCGCGGCGCTGCTCCGGCATCAGCAGCGCCTGCCGGCGTCGCACCTCCTCTGCGTGTGCCCTAGCTGACCGTGGCGCCGCCGGCATTGGGATCCTCTCTGGATCCAGATGCTAGTCGTGTGGCAGGGTGACGTCGGGGTACGACAGAGGCACACGATGTTGCCAGTGCCACTCCGTTGGTGCACTGGCACGTTCACGCACTGCCTCTGCAGGCGAGCCGGTGCTGGCAGAGGCGGGAGGAGCTCCGATGGGAAAGGGACGGTGGGGGGCTTACCCTTGGCCTTGTTGTTGCCGGCGCCGGAGAAAAGGCCCATCTTGTTGTGGTGGTGGTGGCTAGGGTTTGTCAGCGACGGGGGAGCAGAGCTGGCTAGATGTGGACGGCTAATTTGGATGAGGACAGCCCCGCTGCACTCTCGGCTTAAAAAAGGACGACCGACATCGCTGACGTGTGGGCCTGTGGTCATAAATTAAGCTGATCGTGTGGACAGCGGGTAGTTGGATGGCCGCCAAGTAGGGACGCGGTGGACGCCGAGAAGGCGCGCGTGGCGTCCGTTCCGCGTTTGCGCCGACGCGTTTGGGGCGCAAATTTGGGCCGCAAATGCGTCGGCGCGGACGCGAAGCAAACATGATTTGGGTTCGGGTCAGCGCGTTGGGCTGTCACTTTTGTCCGCGCCAATTCAAACGGACGCAGGCGGATGGAATGGGTCATCCCTTTGGAGTTGCTCTTACAACGCATTGACAGAAGAAGACGGGCATGGTTCTTGGGCGGTGACGGACTGACGGGCACACAAGGGACACTTATTGATTGGCCATCTCATCGAACCAGCTTGAATACCTTCACCGGTGGCACGCACTGCTAGAACAGCGAAGGCGAATACTTCTTGATATTCCCCTTCCCGCCATCGTCTCTCGCCATCGCCTCATCAACCTAGCAACAAGGATGAAATAAGGTGCAAACTAAATCATTACGGTAGAAGCCATGAATGAACCTAGCAACAAACATCTTTGCCAGACAAATGAAGTGCTAAATCAAATTAGAACCGCGGGAAAGGATTAGTAGGCTCGCACGAAATAGAGGAGGAGAGATTTTCCTCATAGGGGAAAAGGAGACGAAGGTGAATGAGTAGTAACGAACATCAACCACCATGCATGGACCGGGAAGTCAAAAGGTAGAGCATGCGGACGAAGAGTCGAGGGTGAGTGGAGGGCACGGACACCGAGATAGACATGCAGTATAAGCTCGACAATGGGATGAAGGACGGCGGTGGCAGCGCAACGCTGAGGAACAGCGGAGCAGCTCGGGGATGGTGGTGGCGATAGATAGATTTTTGAGAAAAAAATCCAAAATATAAGGTGTATTGCGTTGCATCACTCGTTTGGATAATTTTTTAGTGATTTGATTACATTTTTCTTATTTCAGGCAAGCTCCTCTATTTTCTCATGTCGATTAGTCAGGTGAAATCTCGCCTAAAACTTGTGAAATTTTCCCTGCACATGTGTTATTTAATTTCCATGCCAAAAACTATACACCCTATATTTAGATACAGGGGGAATACTGTTTAGTATTAATAGCAATCAGAATAGGAGAAGGAACTCTTCTATACTTCACAGATGATGATGTTAACAAAGTATTGGGTATCGCATTTTCAGGAAAGGAGTTGTGAATTCCTTCCGTGGAAGAAACCATTGACAAAAAAATATCAATATGCATCCGACTGAAAGTCCCGAAGTTTAAAAGAATCAACCGTGGTCCACTCGTTGTTATTCTAACCAAGAATCATGAAGCACCAATGCCAGATGGCGACATTGTTGCCTTCAAGACTGCATTCATTCTGATTTTGATGACAAAATTCCTTGTGCACCAAACTTTACTGGACAATATATGTCTAAGATATTTATTGACTCTCGAGAATTCGGGTGACATCCCAAACTGGAAATGGGTGAGGTATGTCATGAACGACATTATATCAGCCCGGGCATTGGGCAACAAGCTCACTGACAAGACAAAAGCCACATACATACACAGATGTGTCATCTTTCTGCAGGTATCTACATTGTATAATAAATCTAAGTTTGCACAAAAAGCTTGCATATAATTTCAGCTATGAATTACATTATACTTTCAATTGTTCTATTTGGACAACTTGGAATTGAGTCCACTAAGTCTCAAGCATTATTGCTTCTCATGAATCATGGCCTATGATCAACATGCATTAAAAGTAAGGATGAATATGGACCTCAAAGAGAAGAATCCGTACAAGCCAACCCAGTTCGGGTTGATGAGTATTTGAGGTCCATATTCATTCTTACTTTTATTGCATGTTTATCATACGCAATCCTTACTTTTAATTCATGGGAAGCAATCATGCTTGAGATTTAGTGGACCCGATTTCAAGTTGTACAAGTAGAATACTAACATAGAATGTAATTAATACCTGGAATTATATGTAACTTATTTGTGCAAATTCAGATTTATTATGCAATGTAGATACCTGCAGAAAGATGACACATCCTTGTATGTATGTGGCTTTTGTCTCATCAATGTGTTTGTTGACCGATGCCCGGGTTGCTGATATAATTTCGTTGATGGCATACCTTGCCCAGTTCCCATTCGGAATGTCATCCAAATTCTTCAGAGCCACAAAATATCGTAGACATATACTGTCCAATAAAGTTTGTGGCGCAAGTAATTTTGTCATCAAAAGCAGAATGAATGCGGTCTTGAAGGCAGCAATGTCGTCATCCTATATTGGTGTTTCATAATTCTTGATTAGGATAACAATGAGTAGACTGTGGTTGATTTTTTTAAACTCTGGAACTTTCAATCGGATGCATATGATATTTTTTATGTCACTGATTTCTTCCGCAGAAGGAATTCGCAACTCCTTTCACAAGAATGGGGTTCAATACTTTGTTAACATCATCACCTGTGAAGCCATCTCCCATTCTGATTGCTATATCTTGAATGGATAACCTAGATAGAAGGGTGTGGCTAAAATCATGAGTATTTGTGATATCCGGTAGTTTTAAGATTCCATCAAACTTCATTTTAGGGACTAAGTGTTTATTTTCTTTGTTAAATTCTTTTACAATGGACGAAATGTAAATAGGTTTGCATCTACAAATGGAGGTTGTATATTTAATAGGATAACAGGAAGTGATGATGACCTGATCAGTGGCTCCATGAAATCTTCATTGTCGTGGTCTGCACGGGCAACCTTTTGCGATGACCAACCCTGGTAATTTTCTTCCTTCTTGCAACAGGACACTTTTGTAACCTAGCATGGAGATACCTGCAGTTGGCAAAGAAATAGAAAAAATAGCATGCGAGCGCGATTGGCGACTACGGCAGTGACAATGGCAGCCATGGCCAAGATGAACAACGGAGGGATGATCACCTGCGTATGCTCGTGTAGTAGATGGACGATGGAGAAATGATTAGCTAGGTATGCTCATGTAGAAGATGAACGAGGGAGAGGCGAATCACCTGGGTATGCTCGTGTACAAGATGAACGAGGGGGGTGCGAACATGATGGAGTGCCTAAATTTGGTCCAGGTTTAATTGCTCGGCCAAATTATGTCAAGTACATTGGCCCTTTTTTAGGTGTTCATCATGAGCTTCTATAGCCTTCACAAAACCCTGCATCATGAGATTACTAAATACCAGTCTAGATCTTTCTGGGCGGGCGATGGGAACAAGCAAAAGTACCACGTGGTGCGTTGGATGGATATCTGTAAGCCCAAGGACAAGGGTGGACTTGGTACTATATCCTCCAAGCGCATGAACATCGCTCTACTCAAGCCATGGCTCTGGCGTATTGACAAGGAGAGGGTGGTCTATGGCTGGACCTTATAGAGCCAAGTACTTGCGTGGACAAACACTTGCTTTCTGCCAAAGAACGGGGAGCTCCCAGTTCTGGCAGTCGATAACCCAGTTACTCCTGGTCCTTCAAATCGGTTCCTCGATTTCGGTCGGCTCGGGGCGTTGTCCACCTTATTCTGGTTCGATAGGTGGGCGACACCCTCTTTGCAGCCTATTTTCCAGGGTTGTTCGTCATCTTGGTGCAAGCGGGCCGTATTGACTTAGGGCGCCTCGCCTTCCGACGGGCATTTGGCCCCCTAGATCAGGAGGATTGTATTGCACTTCTAGAGTGTGTTGCCCTTCACCCTCCGGATGTCGACCAGGCCCAGGACCGTAGCTCCTGTCCCTGGAATCTTTCGACCACTTCTCGACTAAGTCTCTATACCAGGCCATCATTGCTTCCCCCGGTCTGGAGCCGCTAACTCAAACTTGGGATATTCGGCTCCCACTTAAGATGATGTTCCTTTGGCAATGGATCTGTGCGCGTCTGCCCTCTGGAGTAGAGGTGCTTAAGCGCAATGGCCCTGGTGATGGTTTGTGCCCGTTATGCGGAGCGGTAGAGGATTCCAACCATATCTTCTTTACCTACGTAACTATGCAATTCCTCTAGAGCTACTTTCAAGAGGTGGGGAGTGCCTAGTGTTATACCAATTTCCCCGACCTATTCGCAGAACTTCAGACTACTGCGTTGAGGCTCGGCCACATTAGGTGGTTGGGCAGACACTTTGGACGATCCGTAATAAGCTCGTGATTCAGTGAACTCCTCTTCGACAACCTTCTGACGCGGTCTATAAAATGTGTGGTTACTTGCAGCTTTGGTGGTTGCTTAGTCGGGCATCGGATCGAGACGCCTTCGACATCCTCCTTGCAGATCATCGGACGTTGGCTCGTCGTGTGGCGCCTCCGCTTGATTTTGGGCCTTTGTGATCTTGGTTGTGGCCGTGGTGTGGTCGTGGCGTAGTTGTGGACGCCTTCTCACCACCTTGTTCTCTTTTGCTTTCTTTAGGCCTTGTTGAGTTGTGCCCTCGGCAAAACCCTCCTGCACTTTGCTGCTTGCGGCCTGTTGTGTGTGTGTGTTCGTGTGGCGTGTGTTTCGTACTCATGTGACTTGCTAGCTTGGTGGTTTGCTTTTATATATAAAGCGGGGTGAAAGCCTTTTTCGGTAATGTAAATTATGTGTCCAATTTTAGTTTAGAAGTTTATTTAAATTGAATTTATGCTTATCCAAATTTGACTTTTATTTTGTTAAATTTATGGGATCGGCTAGAACCGGCCAAAACATAGTGGAGTAAATATACTCCACTAAAGTTTACTCGGCCAGATACTACTCGGTTTTTTAGGGGATCGGCTAGAGTTGCTCTTATGTTGGCCTTTTCATGTGTAAATTCAAGTTTAATCTACAGATCTTTATGAGAAATGACAAAAAAAAAAGAAATGCAATCCAAAGGTTACTGCTAGCCTACCGGGGAGGCAGAGCCTCTCAATGAGAAATATCAAACAAAGCCTTCAGTGAGAGCGGTTAAATGGCTCCTGAGCTCATCTGCTCCTGCGCATGAACAGTAAAATAAAAAAGAAATGCTAGAAAAATTCAAAACATTCCAAAAAAAATTGCATGGAAGATGATCTAAATCGTGAGGTTCATGCCAAATTTCAGCTTATTTGGATATCTGAGCAGCTCTCAGCAAAAAAACAAAATTAGGGTCTGTGAAAAGGTGTACTGTTTGGCACTGTTAGGGACAGATTTTGTCATTTTTGCTGAGAGCAACTCAGATGTGCAAATGAGTTAAAATTTGGCATGGACCTCAGGCACTACAATATATTTCACGAAAAAAATCTGGAATATTTTGAATTTGTGTTGATTTACTGTTCACCAAGATCAGATGAGCTCAGGAGCCGAAATGGATATACGCTTCATCAGTTTAATACTACCTCTGTTCACAAATATAAGATGTTTTAGGGGAAATACAATCTGAGTTTTTGGTGTGTTAGATATTTTTCAAAATTGATTTCTTTTCGCACGACCTTCACAACAATTTCAATTGGCAACTCATTTAGGATGAATATGGTAGGTGACATCTGCTTAGTAGTGCCTTCATCGGCTTAACATGGTTTCTCTGCACAAAATGAAATGATTCTCTCATGAAAAAGGTGTGAATAAGAAACCAGTTGTACCTGGTCGTCTTTTCCTTTATATAAAGGGTCCTGCTAGGCTGCGTCAATTGATCTACAGAGTCACAAAGTAACATATACTGGTTTGGGATATCAGAAGACAACTAAATGGCCATAGATGTCGATATCAATTTAATGGGCTCCTTATTCTGGCATCACAGACTAGTTGACTTTTAGCATTTCCCAGTTTCAGTGAACTCCATATCTCTGGGCTCAATACCAAATCCACGATAGGCGGAAAAACACAGATGTGTTTCCTCACAGCAGGAGTTCAAGGAAGTGAAAACGTGTCAAGATCAATTGAAGCTCTAGTAGATAATTAGGGCATGTACAGTGGTTGATAAGATAGTCTTATTTTAAACCTTGCATGTCATTTAGAGATGACAATAAAAATGTGTCCACAATGAGTTATCTCTTAGTCTTATCAAAGATAACTAGCTATTTTTAAAAACATGGTGACACATATTGTGTTAAGAGATTATCTCTTAAATAAGAGAAGACAAGCCTCTTTTTATGGATTCTCTCTTCTCCACCTCAACATTTATTCTATGTGACACACCTAAGATAGCATCATTGTACATGCCCTTATGCTGCTGCTTATCCTACCAAAGCAGCAATGAAACGAGGAGGCTGGACCCACTACCATATACACCTGCTGGAACTTTTGGAAGGGGCCGAATCGCACAGTATTTCAGAACAGTCACCTTGCTGAAGTTCAAGTGTCGCACCTTATCAAGCAAGATATCTCTCAACCGGCGTTATCCTTGCACTGGCTATTGGACACTGAGAATGCACCAGAACATGAACTGGATTGAGGGCTGGTTTTGTGCCTTTCTTCTCCTCTTTTTACTGTCTTTGCTTTGTAACATCTCCATGTTGTTAAGCATGTCTCTGTACTGTTTTCTCCTACATACTTAATAGGCACGCGATGCTACCAATTCCTCGAAAAACATTCATAATGTGAGATGTTAAAACAATATAAAGAGCAAAATACAAACTGCATGACATTTAAGCTTATAAAAAACATCACCAGATCCCTAAAGAACACCATGCATGGATTTTTGGCAATTGAATTACTTGTTCAGGTACCCTGAAAAAATTACTTGTTCAGGTAACTTTTCATGTCTTACCGTTCATGAGCTCGAAGTTCAGTATTACAGGATATGTTCCAGAGGGAGCTTCAGCAACACAATGAACAAGATGTCGTATCAAAATAGGAACATTTCAAGCTATTGACATGTTAGAAACCGTGCACGATAAAGATGAACTGATAAAACTAGTAAAAGGTATGGTTGCTCAAGGCATTGTTAAACTAATTCATTATAGGTACACAGTACATCATTCCCACCCATCCAACATAGGCGGGCGGCACCAAAATAATCTTTGACCAAATCGCCTTTCTTTGCACCTCAGTGCATGATCACTAATTAATTTAGCAAGAGAAAATGGAAAATTAACTGGAATACATACAGAGAGCAACAATTGTCAGCTAGTATTTGCCATCACTATCCACACTGATCTACAGACAAGTAGAAATTCAAACATGATATCATCTGATGATTCGCAGATTACTCTCAGCTACTGTAGGCACCATCAAAGCTAGCTGAAACCAGTTGGTAATCTTGATTTTTTAAGGAGGCCTCCTCATCTACCTCCTTGTAACCTTCCTGATGGCCTTGGACGGGTTTGCAACTTTCATCTGCTTCTTGCTGCCATTTCCGGCAGATCCTCCATTGCCTTCACACTGCCCACCAAACTGAATGACTGCAACTTGCCATCGTAGAACCTTGACAGGCCTTCCCTGGAAGTTGGGCCATGATGCTAGACATATAGTACAGATGTCATGGATGCCCATCCTCATCATCGTCGGAGCCCACTACTAGCTCAGCTACGGCAATTTGGCAGAAGAACCATCGGCGCCAGAGCCGGAGAAGATGGGAATGGAACACAGAACATCCATGACCATCCTGTGTAGCATGATGTGCTCCACAAGGCAGTGGAAAAAACCTACAATTTCATCTTTGTTTCCTTCTACTAGTTTGTACTTACATATACAAATAGCAAAGTGGAATAAGACGGTGCATATTCCAATCTACTGGATTTGAGCAGAATTACAAGTGGATCAAAGGAATGGAACAAGCAGCACGATAAGTACTGCTATAAAATTTCTGAGTTAGATAATTTTTGACATTCCAGTTAATCCAGCATAGATTTCTTTGTTGTCTTCACCATGTGGTGGAGATAGACATGCAACAACAAAATAGGTAATGAGTTAATGGCCAAAGAAGATCACTGAAAGGCTACCAAAGGATATGTGATAATCCATTAAGGACAGTTGTGCCAAGCAACATCAATTTTGCTAGCTAGTTCAAGTTCTGAAAACAGAGCAACAGCAGGGTAGCAGACAATTACAAAATAACACACAACGGGAGTGAATATTTTCATCTCTAACACTACATCCTCCTTCACTATAGTCAAATAAAATTTATCTTTATACTCAAGGGGACTGTGCAGCAATTCAAGCTTATTTATTTATAGTGATCCTAGTTCAGACAATATGTGGTACAAGGAGTACAAGGAAATATATGCTTGGTTCAATCAAGCGACCAAACATACATGGGTATTCATACAAGCGACCAAATAGATGCTCAATAGCATGCTTGATACGTCTTTAACGTATCTATAATTTTTGATTGCTCCATGATATTATATTATCTATTTTGGATGTTAATGGACTTATTTTTACACTTTTATATTATTTTTGGGACTAACCTATTAATTGGAGGCCCAGCCCAAATTGTTGTTTTTTGCCTATTTTAATGTTTTGTCGAAAAGGAATATCAAACAGAGTCCAAACGGAATGAAACCTTTGGGAGCGTTACTTTTGGAATAAACGTGATCCAGGAGACTTGGAGTGGACGTCAAGAAACAATCGAGGAGGCCACAAGGCAGGGGGCGCGCCCACCCCCTGGGTGTGCCCTCCATCCTCGTGGGCCCCTCGTTGCTCCACTGACCTACTTCTTCCTCCTATATATATCCATATACCCCGCAAACATGCAGGAGCACCACTGAGAGAGTCCTGGATTAGGGGGTCTCCGGACAGCCGGATTATATCCTTTGGCCGGACTGTTGGACTATGAAGATACAAGATTGAAGACTTCGTCTCGTGTCCGGATGGGACTCTACTTGGCATGGAAGGCAAGCTAGGCAATACAGATATGTATATCTCCTCCTTTGTAACCAACCTTGTGTAACCCTAACCCTCTCCGGTGTCTATATAAACCGGAGGGTTTTAGTCGGTAGGACAACAACAACTACAACATACAATCATACCATAGGCTAGCTTCTAGGGTTTAGCCTCTCTGATCTCGTGGTAGATCTACTCTTGTACTACCCATATCATCAATATTAATCAAGCAGGACGTAGGGTTTTACCTCCATCAAGAGGGCCCGAACCTGGGAAAAACATTGTGTTCCCTGCCTCCTGTTACCATCCGCCTTAGACGCACAGTTCGGGACCCCCTACCCGAGATCCGCCGGTTTTGACACCGACATTGGTGCTTTCATTGAGAGTTCCTCTGTGTCGTCGCTGTTAGGCTTGATGGCTCCTACTATCATCGATAGTGATGCAGTCCAGGGTGAGACTTTTTTCCCCGGACAGATCTTCGTCTTCGGCGGCTTTGCATTGCGGGCCAATTCGCTTGGCCATCTGGAGCAGATTGAAAGTTACGCCCCTGGAGACCAGGTCAGGTTTGGAAGCTTAAACTACATGGCCGATATCCGTGGAGACTTGATCTTCAACGGATTCGAGACTCTGCCTTGTGCGTCACGCGGTCACGATGAGTACGATTTAGCTCTACCATCGGACAGTGTTCAGGAGATCGCACAGGCAGCCGCTCCGACTCTCAATTCGGAGCCAGTTGCACCGACCATGGACGGATGGATAGACCCCGCCACGGAGGCCTTACCCTCAGCGGCGATCGAGCCAAACATCACCTTACCTTGCACGAGAGCCATGTTGTTAAACTGTCGGATCCTTCTCCGGCCACGGACTCCGAACCGCCTGCGCCCATTCCTATCGAATCTGATTAGGCGCCGATCATGGAGTTTACCTCCGCGGATATTTTTCAGCACTCGTCCTTTGGCGACATACTGAACTCATTAAGGTCTCTCTCCTTGTCAGGAGGATCCTGGCCGAACTATGTCCGGCAGGACTGGGATGCAGACGACGAAGAAATTCGCGGCCCACCCACCACCCACTTAGTAGCCACTGTCGATGACTTAACCGACATGCTCGACTTCGACTCCGAAGACATTGACGGTATGGACGACGATGCGGGAGACGAAGAGGAACCACTGCCCACATGGCACTGGACAACCACATCATCATACGATATATACATGGTGGATACACCCAAAAAAGGCAATGGCGGCGAGATAGCGGAGGATGACCCCTCCAAGAAGCAACCCAAGCGCCGACGTCAGCGGTGCCGCTCTAAGTCCCGCCAAAGTAAAAGTGGTGATACCGACACAGGAGATAATAACACTCTGAATAGTTCCGAAGACAACAACAATCCCCTCCAGCAAGATTTAGAGCAGGAGGATGGAGGAGCCAGCCCTCCTGAGAGAACGGCAGATGGAGAGAAGGAGGATGATAATTACACCCCCCCCTCCGAAGACGAGGCAAGCCTCGACGATGACGAATTCGTTGTGCCAGAGGATCCCGTCGAACAAGAGCGCTTCAAACGTCGGCTTATAGCCACGGCAAGTAGCCTTAAGAAAAAGCAGTAGCAGCTTCAAGCTGATCAGGATCTGCTAGCTGACAGATGGACTAAAGTCCTCGCGGCCGAGGAATATAAACTCGAGCGCCCCTCCAAGAGTTACACAAAGTGTAGGTTGCTACCCCGACTGGAGGAAGAAGCGTATGATGCGGCTGATCGGCCACCTCGTGGCTGCGATAGAGAGGCATTCTAGCCAAAAACTCAGCCTGCACCCCGACGCCATTCAAATACAAAGGCACGGGGAGATACGCCAGACCTGCGAGACATATTGGAGGACAAAGAAAATCATGCAAGATCAATCTACGGATCACGGGGGCGCGCCACTATGTGAGACGATAAACGTCACGCCGGATACAGTAAAAATAAATCCGGCCGGGCCGAACACAACGGGCAAGACCCATTCGAGCTGTGTCGCGACATAGCCCAATACAGAGGCGCCGCACACCCCTTATGCTTCACAGACGAAGTAATGGATCATCAAATCCTAGAAGGTTTCAAACCTGTAAATATTGAATCATACGACGGCACAACAGATCTCGCGGTATGGATCGAGGATTTCCTCCTCCACATCCACATGGCCCGTGGTGATGACTTACACGCCATCAAATACCTCCCACTAAAGCTCAAGGGACCAGTGCGGCATTGGCTTAACAGCTTGCCAATGGATTCCATTAGCTGTTGGGAAGATCTGGAAGCCGCATTCCTCGACAACTTTCAGGGCACTTATGTGCGGCCACCAGATGCCGATGACTTGAGCCACATAATTCAGCAGCCAGAAGAATCGGCCAGGCAATTCTGGACACGGTTCCTAACAAAGAAAAATCAAATCGTCGACTGTCCGGATGTAGAGGCCCTAGCGGCTTTCAAACACAACATCCGCGATGAATGGCTAGCCCGGCACCTTGGTCAGGAAAAGCCGAAATCTATGGCAGCCCTCACGACACTCATGACCCGCTTTTGTGCGGGAGAAAACAGCTGGCTGGCTCGCAGTAATAACATATCAAAGAACCATGGTACTTCGGATACCAAGGACGGCAATAGCAGGTCACGTCGCAACAAACATAAGCGCCGCATTAACAGTGATAATACCGAGGACACGACAGTCAATACCGGATTCAAAGGCTCTAAACCCGGTCAGCGGAAAAAGCCATTCAAACAAAGTACGCCGGGTCCGTCCAGCTTGGACCGTATACTCGATCGCTCGTGTCAAATACACGGCACCCCAGAAAAGCCAGCCAATCACACCAACAAGGATTGTTGGGTGTTCAAGCAGGCCGGCAAGTTAATTGCCGAAAACAAGGACAAGGGGCCACATAGCGATGACGAGGAGGAGCCCCGGCAGCCACACACCGGAGGACAGAAGAGGTTTCCCCCACAAGTGCGGACGGTGAACATGATATACGCAACCCACATCCCCAAGAGGGAGCGGAAGCGTGCGCTCAGGGACGTATATGCGTTGGAGCCAATCGCTCCAAAGTTCAACCCATGGTCCTCCTATCCGATCACTTTCGATCGCAGGGACCATCCCACTAGTATCCGTCATGGCAGATTTGCCGCACTGGTTCTGGACCCAATCATTGACGGATTTGACCTCACTCGAGTCCTTATGGATGGAGGCAGCAGCCTGAACCTGCTTTATCAGGACACAGTGTGCAAAATGGGTATAGACCCCTCAAGGATCAAACCCACAAAAACGACCTTTAAAGGTGTCATTCCAGGCGTACAGGCCCATTGCACAGGCTCAATTACACTGGAAGTGGTCTTCGGATCCCCGGATAACTTCCGAAGCGAAGAGTTAATCTTCGATATAGTCCCGTTCCACAGTGGTTATCATGCACTGCTCGGGCGAACCGCATTTGCGAGATTCAATGTGGTACCGCATTATGCATACCTCAAGCTCAAGATGCCAGGACCTCGCGGGGTTATTACAGTCAATGGAAACACAGAGCGCTCTCTCTGAACAGAGGAGCACACCGCGACCCTCGCAGCAGAAGCGCAAAGCAGCCTCTCAAGGCAATCCACGAGTTCGGTGTTTCAAGACCCGGACACCTTCAAGCGCGCTTGGAGCAATCGGCAACTAGACAGCCTGGCGCGATCTGAGCTCGCGTAGCAATGCGGCCCCCACCCCAGTCCCAGCCAAATGGCGAAACTCGTGCTACGCGTACATAGTTACGCATTAAAAATACCGTGGGCACAGGTGGGGAGGGGAGCACAACTGCGGCACGCCCCAAGACGCGGCTTAAACCGCACTAGGGGCTTCCCGCTTGGTTATTTTTCTCTTTTTCAGGACCTTAATCTCTGGAAACCCTGTCCGGCAGCACTATTGCCGAACACATGATGCAGCAACCAAGGAGGCAGAAAGCTACGTCACACCACGGAATTCCCAGGTGGATTACAATTACGAGAGAAATATTTGATTCAATAATATTCCTCAGCTTGCCCTTGGAAGGGACATAGTCCCACTCTTTGCTTATCGCACTATCTGTATCATTCTGCTTTAACACACCTTTTTGAATAAACAATGCATAACATCACGACTATTATTGCATTCTTGTTATATATATGTGTTCATTAACGATGCCTTGCAACCGTACACTTTGGTACGGCCAATACACCAGGGGCTTACGTACCCCACAATATGGTGTGAAAAGTCTGAACACTTTCACAAGTGCAGCACCCCGAACTTATAGCATTATATGCATCAGCTCCGAATCATGTCTTTGGTCAAATGTTGGGTTTGCCCGGCTCTATGTTTTGGTACCTTACGTTCCGCTCTATCGGCTAAGGTAGCGCTAGGAGAACTACTGCGATTGTGCCCCGGTTCTGCCGGGCTTAACACCTCAGTAGAGAAAGCTAAAACTAACTGTCATGATAAGGCGAGAGACTGGTCGCTGTTCGGCAAGGTTTTCGAGTCCCTAAAGACTTATGCCGCTTAGGGCGAGGGGCCGGCCCTGTCCGGCTTAAAGGCATGTATCGCGCCCCGAATTTGGCCTTCCGAATACCAGGGGCTTCGTCGAAATTTAAAATTATAGAATTCTAGGGCTAAGTGAGAGTGATAAAGCATTATTAGTCCCGTTGCCTTGTTCGTTGTGCTGAGCACCTCCCTCGAAGGACCCAAACATGGGAACAAGAGTGCTCAGGTTTATCCTGAACACCCCAGCACTCGTGGCATGGGGGCAGAAGCCGAGGACTAGCCATCTCTCAGATTGGATAAACGGCCAAACAGAAGGTAATATTTTAAATTCACACAAGCGTTGCATAGCGGATGTGAAACAAGTTTTCATCATACAGGATCACACGAGCAAGTTTACTCAAATATTACATCCTTTGAACATTCGTCCGCTACAAGACGGGCACCCTTCAGGACACCCTCATAATAAATCTCGGGGGTGCGATGCTCCTTGCCCTGCGGCGGCCCTTCCTTGATCAGCTTCACAGCGTCTAGCTTGGCCCACTACACCTTCACACGGGTGAAAGCCCGACGTGCACCTTCGATACAGATGGACCGCTTGACGACCTCCAGCCGTGGGCAGGCATCCATAAGCCGCCTCACCAGGCCGAAGTAGTTGTTCGGAAGGGCGTCGCCAGGCCACAGCCGGACTATAAGGCCCTTCATGGCCTGTTCGGCCGCCTTGTGCAGCTCGACCAGCTGCTTTAGCTGGTCGCTCAGAGGCATTGGGTGTTCGGTCCCAATATACTGAGACCAGAACAGCTTCTCCGTTGAACTTCCCTCCTCGGCCTGGTAAAACTGCGCGGCATTCGACACGCTGCGGGGCAAATCTGTGAATGCTCCTGGAGAGCTCCGAATTCGGGTAAGTAATCGGTAATTTACTTTCACATGCTTGCTTTGCATATAAAATGCCTTACCTGCCGCTATTTTCTTCATCGCGTCAATCTCCTGGAGGGCCTTTTGGGCCTCGGCCTTGGCACTCTTTGCGCTCTCGAGGGCCGCGGCAAGCTCAGACTCTCGCGTCGAGTCAAGCTCCAACGCCTCGTGCTTTGTCACGAGAGCCTGGAGCTCTTGCTGCACCTCACCCACACGAGCCTCTTGTTTTTCCCGCTCGGTGCACTCATTGGCTGCTTTATCTTCGGCCTTGGTTAGCGCTTGCTTCAGGGTCGCCACCTCGGTCGTGGCCTCTGGCAAATGTACGATGATCCTGTCATTTTGCAATCGCATCTTCTTTTATATATACATATCTATAGACAAGGTATTACTTACCCTTGTATTCCTCGAGCTGCCTGTTGGCAAGGCCGAGCTCTTTCTTGGACCCCTCGAGGTCCTGCTTCAGTACGGCGACCTCCGCAGTCAGTGCGGCGGACGCCAGCAGCGAAGCCTGCATACGCATATTGACATACTTAAATTAGACTCCTGCGATATTGTTTGATCCTCTGTTCGGCTTTTCTTTGTGAACACCGAATAGAGCATCAGGGGCTACTGTGTATGCGGTAATATTTTTCCTATATTTTAACACTTACCTCAAAACCTGTTAGAAGGCTGGCACGGGCTTCAGTCAATCCGCTCTTGGCGGACTGAACCTTCCGGACCACTGCACTCATAATAGTACGGTGCTCCTCGTCGATGGAAGTGCTGCGAAGCGCTTCCAGCAGATTATCCGGCGCCTCTGGATGGGCAGAGGTCACCGGCACAGGCGTCTTGCCCCTCTTAGAAGGAGGCCACCTGCCCGAGTCCGGAACCGCTGGAGGTTCCGGCGTGGTGTTCGGCTGAGGGCCGAACTTGGGGCCCTTAGGGGCCTTGTCCCCTCGGCTCCCGGATTCCGGGAGACTGCCTTGAGGCGCCTCCGGGACTGTCTTCCCTCGACCCGGTGCCTCGTGAGACAGCACCTCTGCGTCGTCCGCAGGGCAAGGGGAGGTGGCGGTCGAAAGTGGATCACTATCCATATCCGACGAGCCCAGGGAGCTGTCCGACGATACATCGATACGGGCTCTTGGCGGCCTGCATAATCATGTTCAGCGTTAGGGAAAGCAGTGCGACAAAGGAATGCTATGAGTTACTCTGGTATCCAAATACTTACGATCTCCCCAGGGGCTTGGCCCTGGGTAACCACTCGTCTTCACCATCGTCGGCGGCGGTGGAACTGTCCGGAAGAAGAGTCCTTCCCTTCTTGGACCCTTCGCCCCCCCAGTTGGGGCGGCCTTTCTTTTCTTGTCTCCCCCAACTGAAGGGGGAGCATCTTATTCTTCCTCCTCGTCTTCGGGGGAGGAGTGTGCCGCAGAGTCATCGGACGATGAGTCCGATAACACCTGGCGTCGGGAACTCTTTCGGGTTCCCTTGGCCTTCTTGGTCTTCTCTGGCACCTTGTAAGGAGCCGGAGTCAGCATCTCCGTCAGGAGAGCGTTTGCTGGGCCTTCGGGCAAGGGAGCCGGGCAGTCGATCTATCCGGCCGTCTCCTGCCAGTCTTGTCAAAGGTACGGGAGTTTAGATCCCGCATGGAGTCAATCTATAAAATATAAGTATCCTGTGAAAGGTAAAGCAGCTTACCGCACTGGCTTGGCGCTTCGCGCTGAATCTGCGATCCTCGGTAATGGGAGGGGGACCTCGGCGCTTTTGAACAACACCCTCCAGGCATCTTCGTGAGTTGTGTCGAAGAGCCTGTTTAGAGTTCGGTGCTGCGCCGTGTCGAACTCCCACAAGTTGAAGTCTTGTTGTTGGCACGGGAGGATCCGGCGGTGGAGCATGACCTGGACTACGTTGACGAGTTTAAGCCTCTTGTTTACCATGTTTTGAATACATGTTTGGAGTCCGGTCAGCTCTCCCGAACTACCCCAGGACAGGCCCTTCTCCTTCCAGGAGGTGAGCCGCGTGGGGATGCCAGATCGAAACTCGGGGCCGCAGCCCATGCAGGGTCACGCGGCTCGGTGATGTAGAACCATCCCGATTGCCACCCCTTTATGGTTTCCACAAAGGAGCCCTCGAGCCATGTAACATTGGGAATCTTGCCCACCATGGCGCCTCCGCACTCCGCTTGGCGGCCGCCCACAACCTTCGGCTTGACATTGAAGGTCTTCAGCCATAAGCCGAAGTGGGGCTTGATGCGGAGGAAGGCCCCGCACACGACAATAAACGCCGAGATGTTGAGGATAAAGTTCGGGGCCAGATCGTGGAAATCCAGGCCGTAGTAGAACATGAGCCCCCGGACGAATGGGTGAGGAACACTACCCTCTCATGGGGCCCGGGGGTGGGGATGAGCTGCCCCTCATCTGGGAGCCAGTGCGCGATGTCGTCGGGCAGGTATCCGGCTCTCATTAGCTTCTTGATATCTCCCTCCGTGGCGGAGGAGACCATCCACCTGCCTCCCGCTCCGGCCCTAGGAGATGGGATCTCCTAGGGGGGCGGCGGCCAAGGGGGTGGAGTAGCCCCCAAGGCAAGTGGAGGCGCCCCCTCCCCTAGGGTTCCCAACCCTAGGCGCATGGGGGGCCCAAGGGGGGGCGCACCAGCCCACTATGGGCTGGTTCCCCACCCCACTTCAGCCCATGGGGCCCTCCGGGATGGGTGGCCCCACCCGGTGGACCCCCGGGACCCATCCGGTGGTCCCGGTACAATACCGGTGACCCCGAAACTTTCCCGATAGCCGAAACTACACTTCCTATATATAATTCTTCACCTACGGACAATTCCGAAACTCCTCGTTACGTCCAGGATCTCATCCGGGACTCCGAACAACTTTCGTATTACTGCATACTCATATCTATACAACCCTAGCGTCACCGAACCTTAAGTGTGTAGACCCTATGGGTTCGGGAGACAAGCAGACATGACCGAGACGATTCTCTGGTCAATAACCAACAGCGGGATCTGGATACCCATGTTGGCTCCCACATGCTCCTCGATGATCTCATCGGATGAACCATGATGTCGAGGACCTAATCAATCCCGTACTCAATTCCCTTTGTCAATCGGTACCTTACTTGCCCGAGACTCGATCGTCGGTATCCCAATACCTTGTTCAGTCTCGTTACCGGCAAGTCACTTTACTCGTACCGTAATGCAGGATCCCGTGATCAACCACTTGATCACATAGAGCTCATTATGATGATGCATTACCGAGTGGGCCCAGAGATACCTCTCCGTCATACGGAGTGACAAATCTCAGTCTTGATTCGTGCCAACCCAACAGACACTTTCGGAGATACCTGTAATGTACCTTTATAATCACCCAGTTACGTTGTGACGTTTGGCACGCCCAAGGCACTCCTACGGTATCCGGGAGTTGCACAATCTCATGGTCTAAGGAAATGATACTTGACATCCAGAAAAGCTACAGCAAACGAACTACATGATCTTTGTGCTATGTTTAGGTTTGGGTCTTGTCCATCAAATCATTCTCCTAATGATGTGATCCTGTTATCAATGACATCCCCATGTCCATAGCCAGGAAACCATGACTATCTGTTGATCAACGAGCTAGTCAACTAGAGGCTCACTAGGGACACATTGTGGTCTATGTATTCACACATATATTATGATTTCCGGATAATACAATTATAGCATGAATAATAGACAATTATCATGAACAAGGAAATATAATAATTATTTTATTATTGCCTCTAGGGCATATTTCCAACAAAAGGATCATTCCCGAGTTCCTGCTTTTTAGAGGACTACAGATGTTTGAGTTTCTGCTCTCTACACAGTACAAAGTAACATATACTGATCTGGGGTATTAGAAGAGAACTGAATTGTCATAGATGTCAAAATCAATTTAATGGACTCCTTATTCCAAGACTGATGTCTAATTGACCTTTAGCAATGCCCAGTTTCAGCCAACTTCAAATGTGTGTCCTCGGTGAACAAGCTATTTGAAATTATCATCCCTTGTTGACAACGACAGAATTGTCTATCTTCAGCAAAAAGAAGTTGTGTGTATATTTCAATCAATGCTTGTAAAAATATATTTCTTGTAGTGAAGAATGCTCATTGTGCTGAAAATTGACAGTGACTAAATCCATCTTAATATCCAGTCACTCAGACTTGGAGATATTGATGATCGGTCGTATCTGCGATCTTTTTTGCCTAGTCCTGAACTGCTGGCAAGAATGACAACTTGTGCTTTCATAGACGTCCTTGGCAAGTGTAAATATGACCTGATGTGCTCCAATTGTACGTAGTATCTTTTATTCCAGTTACGAAAAAGACTTTCACCCTGCTTTATATATAAAGCAACCACCAGATATAAATCTGGATACAACATGCCACCAACCCACACAACACACACCTAAGGCAAGATGCAAGGGTGCCAATGAACCGCAACACTACCCAATCGACCATCAAGAACACTACAGATGAGCCAAAAGGAACCACTTGGGGCCGACGAGGTCCTCCTGAGACCTAGCCACCAAGAAGAAGTGAAGTGGGACAATGATGAAGCATGGACTCCAAGGCGATGCCTTCAAGAAGGGCACGACACCGGATAGTCGCCACCCTCTGATCCCGAAGGTCAAGTTTTCACTTGAAGCAACATGGAGAAAAGTGGACACCACGACACAACCTCCATGAAGAAAACGACGCCCGCGGCCGCCGCCACCGTCGGCCGGAGAAGACCAGGCTAGTTATGCGCTCCGGTGTTAACCTCCGCCAAACCACCGTGCTATGCCAAACACCACCAACCATGCCACCCGTGTGACCATGGCTACCCGACCGCACCCAAGACGCACGCTCCGCCCACGAACACCGCATCTACCACCGCTAGGGTCGCCGCACTGCATCCAAGCAACTCCGTGTACACAACATTTATGACAATAAATTATGACAATAACTTGGGATGCGGTTAAGTACACACTAAACATAAACAACGGCTTTGCGATTTGTATTTTCAAATGTCAATGAAATTACCACCCTGCAAATTCCTTAGTTAGGCTTTGTATGCACTATCAATGAATGGAATGTGTTAGAATTAGAATCAGAATGGACAAAAGAGTAACCACTTACAGACTCTGCTTTTGGAATTGGAGGATGCACTGTTTCCTGTAATCTTGTAAAAGAAGACATTAGGTTGCTCAAGGAATAAACGACCACAACACAACCTCATAATTTAAATGGTTTTTAACACTACAGATGGGTGTAAGCCTGTAAAGAAGATGGTACATGATCTTTGTTGTGGCTTTGCAAGTTTTTCTGCAGCGTCACCCTAAAGCCAGGGTACTTTTGTAGCGTCGTAGGAGCAGCTCCCTCCACATGATGGTTGCCGTTAGGGCATCTCCAGCCGTTGGCCCCCCAGAAGGGGCAAAAAACGCCCCCTCGGGGCGCACCGGCGCTAAACTGCGCACTGGGGGCGTGATGCCCCCCAGTCGCGGCCCCCACGGATTTTTAAAGTATTCAAATTCGGCGCAAACACAACGCAAACACGAGCGAGTTCGTTCAAATTTAAACATATTTTACAAAAAAAAGAAAAACTACCACGGGCTACCCCGTCGTCTCCCTCGCCGCCCGCCTCGCCGCCCGCCCACGCGGTTCTACATGCCGAGGAGGCTGTAGAACCACGTGTAGTCACCGCCGCCGTCGTCGTCCTCGTCGTCGCCCCCACCTACGCCTCCGCCGTCCCTGCTGCATCCCTCCCCCGGTTGGCGCGGCGGGTTGGACGGTCCGGGGGCGTCGTTGTCGTCGTCGCTGTCGAGGACCACGATGTCGTGCTCGTCCTCGCGCCCACGCTTGCGGGCGGCGATCTCCTCCAGGGCCCGGCGCTGCCGGACCATCTCGTCGCGGAGGTAGTCGTCCCGCGCCCACCGCAGGCCGTCCTCGTCGAAGAAGCCGCGCCAGGCTATCTCCTCGTACTCCGCGGGGAGGCCGGGCTCCGGCTTGGGCTCCACAAGGACGAAGCGGCCGGTGGGGAAGGCGTTGTCGCCGATGCGGACGCCGGAGCTGCGGGTGCGCGCGCTGACAGGCGTGTCCTGGGGCTCCGGCTTGACGGGGCGGAGGTGGAGGCAGGGAGAGCCGCCGGACGAAGAGGAGGACCCCCCGGTCTCCATGCGCCTCGGCGTCCAGGAGCTTCCCCGGCGGCGTGAGAAGGACGGGGGAGCGGGGTACTCGAGGCGCGGCGTGTTGCCGCTCTCGATGTACTCGAGGACGGCCTCCAACGTGCGCCTGGGCACGCCCCACCACCGACGCCGGCCGGCGGCGTTGAGCCTGCTGGAGGGCACGACGCCGTTGGTGGCCTCGAGCTGCTCGGCGTGACGGCGACGAAAATAGGGCTCCCAGAGCGGGCTGTCGGGCACGCGGCAGGGATGAGCGGATGCGATCTCCGCACGCCGCACCGCGCCGGTGGGTACCAGGGGCACCGGCATGCCGCCGGCGCTGATCCTCCACGCCCCGGGCACCCGCATGTCCGGCGCGACCGGGTACTCGGCCTCGAAAAGGAGGCGAGCCTCGTCCTCGTGAAGATGGCGGCGGCCGAAGCCGCTCGCCGCCGCGCCGTCGCCTGGGAAGCGCTCGGCCATGAGTGTGATGAACTGGAGACGACGAGAGGGAGGAGAGGGAGGAACGAAGACGGCGAGAGAGTGCGAGTCACCGAGTGCGCTGGGGCGCGTCTTATATAGGCCGAGGCGCCGCCCGTGCGCGTGTCGCCGTGTGTACGCGTGGCGGGCGAGGGATGCGCGTCATCCGGTCTTCACTGCGCCGCCCGTAAGGCATCTATGGCGCAGGCTGACCGGCGCGGCAGCGCGCGGCAGCTTTGGCATTGATTCGCCGCGGAAAACGAGGCGATGAGGACGACAAAGGGGCGAGAAGAGAGCCGTGTCCCTGACGCGGCGGGCCCACGGCTTTTTCGCGCCAAAACAGTTCGCCCCGGTGCCCCCGGGCGCCCCCCAGCGCGCCGGGTTCGGCCTGGGTCCGCCGACGCTGTTTTCGGCCCAGGCCGGCGAAAATCGGTCTTCTGGAGGCGCGACTGGGCCGATTTTTCGGCGCCGGCGCAAAAAAACGTCTGGAAAGGCCTTCCTTGGGGCGCGGCTGGAGATGCCCTAATTGGCCGCACCTTCCAGCAGCGGTCGCACCTGCGACAGAAGCGTGTCCGCGTCGATAAACCCGCTGTTCGCAATATCCTGCAATGCCGGCAAGCCGAGATACACAGTCAGAGAAGGCAAATCCGTCATCCACTGCTGCCGTTCGCTCTGCATGCTCCCGTCTCCGGCAGGGCCGGAATGAACTGGCACGGATGGTTGTCGTGGAATTGGACACACAGGACGTCGAACAGCCCAGCGGCCGAGCGTGGCCATGAGGGA
Organism: Triticum dicoccoides; assembly: GCF_002162155.2. Lineage (NCBI taxonomy): Eukaryota > Viridiplantae > Streptophyta > Magnoliopsida > Poales > Poaceae > Triticum > Triticum dicoccoides. Next base: position 645,980,741 of record NC_041388.1, on the reverse strand, counting down.
CACGTCTGCGAACATGCAACGTGGCCCCGCGGTGAGCAACCGAGCATGTACATCTTGCATCCCACGACGCGCATCGACCTTGTACAGAGACGTGGGGCGTCGTAGTACTTGGACTGGGGCCTCCATGTAAAAGTCCATACCCTCCACCAGCTCGTCACATAGCGGGTGGGGCACGACGGCGCCGGTGCGGCGATTTTGCCTGAACTCTCTCATTTGTCGAGGTCCACAATCTGGTCCCCCGTCCCTGCCATCCACGAAGCGCACGGCAGGACTCGGAGGCGGAGAGATGACACACGGGCCACCACTGCTCTGAGAGGTCGCGCCACTGCAAGGGGAGCGCGCCGCTGCAGATCGCGACTTGAGTGGCAGCGCAGGACAATGGGGAGCTCTGAGATGCGGTCCTCCCACCCCCTGCGCGCCGGTGCGGATGGCTGACTTGAGCGGCAGTACAGTCTCTTTGGGGAGCTCCGAGATGCGGCCCTCCTACCTCTTACTCGCCGACGCTTCTCTTTCTCTATCCTCCTCCTCCCTACCCCTTCTGCATCATCCAAGATTTGCAGAGATCCTGATGCGACGTGGAGATCATGTCTTGTTGAATTCCCACGATCAATTCATGTCTCTTCGGATGCCTGCGTCAGTTCCAGAAGACTGAGAGTCATGCGGGTATACGGCCCAATGTTAGCGACAGAGTTCTTTCGTGGAAATAAATAGATCAGAGCGTGGGAAAATCAGAATAGGTGATATAGAATTGAGTACAAAATCATGTGGGGTCTATTTGATGATGTGGATAGGCTGCATGTCAAGAGAAATAAAAATAGTGG
>NC_041388.1:645978567-645979910 GCF_002162155.2 Triticum dicoccoides | reverse complement strand
CACCAACCATGCCACCCGTGTGACCATGGCTACCCGACCGCACCCAAGACGCACGCTCCGCCCACGAACACCGCATCTACCACCGCTAGGGTCGCCGCACTGCATCCAAGCAACTCCGTGTACACAACATTTATGACAATAAATTATGACAATAACTTGGGATGCGGTTAAGTACACACTAAACATAAACAACGGCTTTGCGATTTGTATTTTCAAATGTCAATGAAATTACCACCCTGCAAATTCCTTAGTTAGGCTTTGTATGCACTATCAATGAATGGAATGTGTTAGAATTAGAATCAGAATGGACAAAAGAGTAACCACTTACAGACTCTGCTTTTGGAATTGGAGGATGCACTGTTTCCTGTAATCTTGTAAAAGAAGACATTAGGTTGCTCAAGGAATAAACGACCACAACACAACCTCATAATTTAAATGGTTTTTAACACTACAGATGGGTGTAAGCCTGTAAAGAAGATGGTACATGATCTTTGTTGTGGCTTTGCAAGTTTTTCTGCAGCGTCACCCTAAAGCCAGGGTACTTTTGTAGCGTCGTAGGAGCAGCTCCCTCCACATGATGGTTGCCGTTAGGGCATCTCCAGCCGTTGGCCCCCCAGAAGGGGCAAAAAACGCCCCCTCGGGGCGCACCGGCGCTAAACCGCGCACTGGGGGCGTGATGCCCCCCAGTCACGGCCCCCACGGATTTTTAAAGTATTCAAATTCGGCGCAAACACAACGCAAACACGAGCGAGTTCGTTCAAATTTAAACATATTTTACAAAAAAAAAAGAAAAACTACCACGGGCTACCCCGTCGTCTCCCTCGCCGCCCGCCTCGCCGCCCGCCCACGCGGTTCTACATGCCGAGGAGGCTGTAGAACCACGTGTAGTCACCGCCGCCGTCGTCGTCCTCGTCGTCGCCCCCACCTACGCCTCCGCCGTCCCTGCTGCATCCCTCCCCCGGTTGGCGCGGCGGGTTGGACGGTCCGGGGGCGTCGTTGTCGTCGTCGCTGTCGAGGACCACGATGTCGTGCTCGTCCTCGCGCCCACGCTTGCGGGCGGCGATCTCCTCCAGGGCCCGGCGCTGCCGGACCATCTCGTCGCGGAGGTAGTCGTCCCGCGCCCACCGCAGGCCGTCCTCGTCGAAGAAGCCGCGCCAGGCTATCTCCTCGTACTCCGCGGGGAGGCCGGGCTCCGGCTTGGGCTCCACAAGGACGAAGCGGCCGGTGGGGAAGGCGTTGTCGCCGATGCGGACGCCGGAGCTGCGGGTGCGCGCGCTGACAGGCGTGTCCTGGGGCTCCGGCTTGACGGGGCGGAGGTGGAGGCAGGGAGAGCCGCCGGACGA
>NC_041388.1:645859427-645863455 GCF_002162155.2 Triticum dicoccoides | reverse complement strand
GGGAGGATCCGGCGGTGGAGCATGACCTGGACTACGTTGACGAGTTTAAGCCTCTTGTTTACCATGTTTTGAATACATGTTTGGAGTCCGGTCAGCTCTCCCGAACTACCCCAGGACAGGCCCTTCTCCTTCCAGGAGGTGAGCCGCGTGGGGATGCCAGATCGAAACTCGGGGGCCGCAGCCCATGCAGGGTCACGCGGCTCGGTGATGTAGAACCATCCCGATTGCCACCCCTTTATGGTTTCCACAAAGGAGCCCTCGAGCCATGTAACATTGGGAATCTTGCCCACCATGGCGCCTCCGCACTCCGCTTGGCGGCCGCCCACAACCTTCGGCTTGACATTGAAGGTCTTCAGCCATAAGCCGAAGTGGGGCTTGATGCGGAGGAAGGCCCCGCACACGACAATAAACGCCGAGATGTTGAGGATAAAGTTCGGGGCCAGATCGTGGAAATCCAGGCCGTAGTAGAACATGAGCCCCCGGACGAATGGGTGGAGAGGGAATCCCAGTCCGCGGAGGAAATGGGTGAGGAACACTACCCTCTCATGGGGCCCGGGGGTGGGGATGAGCTGCCCCTCATCTGGGAGCCAGTGCGCGATGTCGTCGGGCAGGTATCCGGCTCTCATTAGCTTCTTGATGTCTCCCTCCGTGGCGGAGGAGACCATCCACCTGCCTCCCGCTCCGGACATGGTTGGAGAAGGTTGAGGTGGGAAGTGCGGACTTGGGCGCTAGAGCTTGAGTGTGCGAAAACGATGAGCAAAGGAGGAAGAAGGCGTGGATGAAAAGGTGAATCATTATCCCTTTATATGGGCAGACAAAACTAAGTGTCCCCACTAGCCTGGTAAAATTCGCTTATCCCCCCAAGCGCCGTAATCGATGGTGCGGTTGGGTTACCCACGCCCGTATTGATGAGAATCCCGTGATAAGGGGACACAATCTCTGCTTTGACAAGACGTGTCAAAAAACTGCCTCGCGTTATGTGCGGGGCTAGTTAAAGGAAACGGTTCGAATAATCACCGAGCCATGGCATAATGTCGTGTTGCCAAAACAAGTCAGCAAATTAGATTTGCGGAAATATTATTCCCTCTATGGTGGTATGTGGAACTTATTTTGCAGGGTCAGACACTATCCTTGTATTCAAATTCTTCTGTGATGTATTCGGAGGAGGAACCAGCCTTGCAATGCCAAAGACAATACTGCGCGCTGGACTCATCGTCATTGAAAGCCTGGTTCAGGGGCTACTGAGGGAGTCCTGAATTAGGGGGTCTCCGGACAGCCAGATTATATCCTTTGGCCGGATTGTTGGACTATGAAGATACAAGATTGAAGACTTCATCTCATGTCCGGATGGGACTCTACTTGGCGTGGAAGGCAAGCTAGGCAATACGGATATGGATATCTCCTCCTTTGTAACCGACCTTGTGTAACCCTAACCCTCTCCGGTGTCTATATAAACTGGAGGGTTTTAGTCGGTAGGACAACAACAACTACAACATACAATCATACCATAGGCTAGCTTGTAGGGTTTAGCCTCTCTGATCTTGTGGTAGATCTATTCTTGTACTACCCATATCATCAATATTAATCAAGCAGGACGTAGGGTTTTACCTCCATAAAGAGGGCCCGAACCTGGGTAAAACATCGTGTTCCCTGCCTCCTGTTACCATCCGCCTTAGACGCATAGTTCGGGACCCCCTATTCGAGATCCGCCGGTTTTGACACCGACAACCACGAAAAGCTAATTCCACCGTCGCAACCTTCTGTACCCAAGAGATCCCATCTTGGGGCCTTTTCCGGAGCTCCGCCGGAGGGGGCATTGATCACGGAGGGCCTCTACATCAACTCCATGGCCTCTCCGGTGATGTGTGATTAGTTGACTTCAGACCTTCTGGTCCATAGCTAGTAGCTAGATGGCTTCTTCTCTCTCTTTGGATCTCAATACAAAGTTCTCCTCGATTCTCTTGGAGATCTATTCGATGTAATCTTCTTTCGCGGTGTGTTTGTCGAGATCCGATGAATTGTGGGTTTATGATACAGATTATCTATGAACAATATTTGATTCTTCTCTGAATTCTTTTATGTATGATTGGTTTATCTTTGCAAGTCTCTTCGAATTATCAGTTTGGTTTGGCCTACTAGATTGATCTTTCTTGCAATGGGAGAAGTGCTTAGCTTTGGATTCAATCTTGCGGTGCTTGATCCCAGTGACAGTAGGGGAAACGACACGTATTGTATTGTTGCCATCGAGGATAAAAAGATGGGGTTTATAACATATTGCATGAGTTTATCCCTCTACATCATGTCATCTTGCTTAAGGCATTACTCTGTTCTTATGAACTTAATACTCTAGATGCACGCTGGATAGCGGTCGATGTGTGGAGTAATAGTTGTAGATGCAGAATCGTTTCGGTCTACTTGTCGCGGACATGATGCCTATATACATGATCATGCCTATATATTCTCATAATTGTTCGTTTTTCTATCAGTTGCTCGACAGTAATTTGTTTACCCACCGTAATACTTATACTAGCTTGAGAGAAATCACTAGTGAAACCTATGGCCCCCGGGTCTATTTTCCATCATACAAGTTTCTAATCTATTTTATTTTGCAATCTTTACTTTCAATCTATATCATAAAAATACCAAAAATATTTATCTTATTATTATCATCTCTATCAGATCTCACTCTTGCAAGTGGCCGTGAAGGGATTGGCAACGTCTTTATCGCGTTGATTGCGAGGTTCTTATTTGTTTGTCTAGGTACGAGGTGACTCGCGTGTGGTCTCCTACTGGATTGATACCCTGGTTCTCAAAAACGGAGGGAAATACTTACCTGCTTTACTGCATCACCATTTCCTCTTCAAGGAAAAAGCAACGCAGTGCTCAAGAGGTAGCAATGCTTAACTTCCTATTGTGCATTGATTTTTTTTTCTTTCAGTATCACTAACGACTTTACGAGTACCTTCAGGTGCCAAATCATACCTAGACAAATAAATAACAATGCAATAAAGTTAATTCATAATTTTCAAAAGGCAGTGACAAATAGACTGGACACCAGATCCTCCAAAATTGCAATCTTCTACAAAATTTATCTAGATACAAACATGGAGTGAGAGATGCACAGAAGATCGAAATATTTCCCTTGGACCGGGGCCCAGAACCTGAATTCGCCTTGAAAATCCCGTCTTTTATTACATCAACCTCTGGAGAATCAACCAGAAGATACTTATTGGACCAAAATAAATAAACACGACAGCTAAACCAAGTTAAAATTGTAGAAGTATGTACGATGACTTAGCACAAAAATGGAATACTCTGGTGTTGCTGCTGTGAGCCAATATCTATAGCGTTCATGGTGTTTTGATCTTCAAGGCGTTCTTTACACAACCAGAATTAGTATTTAAGTGCCTCTAGTTCTTTTAGTTGATGGAAATAGAACCCCTCAAAAAAAGGTGATGGAAATAGAAGAGAATTAGTATAAGAATTTGCAAACATAACTAAAGAGGTGTAAAAAAGACGAGAGAAAAAAACATGTGGGACAGAAGAATTCCCACATATATGGCCTTAAGCGAGATGAAAAGATCACTCCCTGTCACACCAATCGGGCCGGCCCATTCACGCACAGGCACAGTAAAAGGAAAAAAGTTAACAGAAAATGGAGCACTGGGGGTTTCGAACATGTCTCCTGGTTCAGCGCAGCAGCGGCTAGCCACTGCATTTACCTTTCGTTCGTGACACAACAGTAGGGCCGGTTAACTTAAGTGGAAAAAAGTCAGGGTTCCCACTATTTCTTGTACGTTTTTCTCAGGTTTTTTTGTTTTTTTTGTTTGTTTTTTCTCTGTTTTCATTGGGTTTTGTCTTCTCTTTCTTTTTTTTCATGGTTTTCTTTATTTCTTTCTCTGTTTTTGTTAGTTTTTCTTCTTCGGTTTGTTTATTTCATTCTCATTTCCCATCAGGTTTTTTGTTTTGTTTTCTCATTTCTTTTGTTTTTTGATTGGTTTTCTTATTTATTCTCCTTTTTTTTTTCC
>NC_041388.1:645796338-645858959 GCF_002162155.2 Triticum dicoccoides | reverse complement strand
TTTTTTTTCCTTTCGTTTTTATTTTGTTGTTTCTTATGTTTCTTTTGGTTTTCACTCTACATTTTTTGTATAGGCCAAGAACATATTTCTAATACATGTTTAACATTTTCCCAATACAAATTATAATTTTTTTAATAAATGGTCAACATTTTTTCTATACACATTTTCAACATTATCTAATGCTTGTTTAACATTTTTCAAATACAAGTTGAACATTTTTTGAATACATGATCAAAAAATTTCCTATACACAATTTAATTTTTTTCAAATGCTTGATTAAAACTTTTAAATACAAGATTAACATTTTCTAATACATGGTAAACATTTTCTCTATGCACATTTAACATTTTTTAAATTCTTGATTAACATTTTCTAAATGACATATTAACATTTGTTAACACATGGTCAAAAATATTTCTATAAACATTTAATACTTTCTAAATGCTTGATTAACATTTTTCAAATACTTGTTCACCATTTATTTCAAATGCTTGATTAACATTTTTTATATACATAACTACAAAAATTCATCATTTTCTAATACATGGTCAACATTTTTTCTAGACACATTTAACATTTCTCAAATGCTTGATCAACATTTTTCAAATACTTTTTCAACATTTTTTCAAATGTTTGATTAACATTTTTTATATACATGATCAAAAAATCATCATTTTTTAATACATGGTCAACATTTTTTCAATACACATTTAACATCGTTCAAATGCTTGATCAACATTTTTCGAATACTTGTTCAACGTGTTTTCCAAAAGCTTGATTAACATTTTTATATACATGATAAAAAATTAATTATTTTTTAGTACATGGTCAACATTTTTGCTACACACATTTAACATTTTTGCTTCATCAACATTTTTCAAATACTTGTTTAAAAAATCCAAATGCTTGATTAACATTTATTAAATACATGACAAATTTTTTATATACATTTTCCGTATACGTGATAAAAAATTCTCTATACAGAATCAACATTTTTCAAATGTTTTTATAGGATGTTGTGCATATATATACAGAATCAACATTTTTAAAATGTTTTTATAGGATGTTGTGCACAACATTAGTGCTTAAACTAAAGGCTTCAGGACTTAAAAAGTAAAGTACAACCATGGCTTAACTTAGTTTCCTTTTCTTGCAGATAACTTGATTCTCTTGTTACAGATAACTTGATTCTCTGCTCACAAGTCACAAACAACTGCAGCAAGAAATAATTTCATAGGTAGCTAACATAATTCTCAAAATAAACGGCTCTCCATGTTCATCTATAGTTTTAATATTGTTGGGCTTTCATTTAATTTAGGAATTAAAAGATGCATCATCCAAATTTGCACTAATCGAAGCTCGGCCAGCTGATAATAAGGGAGCCGGTGCTAATGTGCACCATTTAGTTGAAACACAATGCAAAGCTCCTACTGATAATTATTGTATTTTTATATGGTAAAATTTACATATCATGAAAACTAAGCAGGAACTTGAAAAAAGACCATGACGAAAATATGTTCAGAGATTGCATGCAGAGCGATATGCGGAATTGGTCTATTTCTGGTTAATACTATGATGCATTATTTAGATCGGCCTGGTGGCCATCTCGTGCCTACATTATGCACTAAGCAGTAGTTCCAGGATCCCCGTCCCTGCAATTTATTTTAGTGATTTCTCACTCTTTCATACTGACACATGGGACCCACATTTCTAATTTGAGAAGCCTTTCTACATATTCAAATAAAACATGAGGTGTTTTCTGCAAAAATAAAATCTACTTGCATACGGCCGCATACGGGCGGAGGCACCTCATATGCACGGGAGGACAAGTTACATCACCACTTTTGTGTATTTTGCAAGTTTAGGTACCGACCTGACCGCGACGGACAAGTTAAAGCACTCGCGGTGTATGTATATATATGGCTTAACTTAGTTTCCTTTTCTTGTAGATAACTTGATTCTCTGCTCACAACCAACTGCAGCAAGAAATAATTTCACAGGTAAGTAACACAATTCTCAAAATAAACGGCACTCCAAGTTCATTTGTAGTTTTAATATTGTTGGGCTTTCATTTTATTGTGTAAGCATGTTGGATGCATATTTTACTCATTCGAGGACATCCATTTGTTGCTTTGAGTGTTTTTCTTTTTCTCTTTTGCCAAATGGATGGACAAGAATGCCTAAGAACTCCCTTTAGCTATCTACGATTTTCTCGTCTCAAACTCTATTCATGCTACATCGAAAAGTTTGATCAAGTCAGATTCGAACCACTCTGTGTGAGAAACACTTTGAGTCCACGATTCGTCATAGACTTAAACTTCCAAAACCTCTTTGTGCATTTCGGTATGATCGAGTCATCCATTTCGGTCACACCGAGATCACTAAGTTGATCTAGGTTTTCAATCTCGGTGCAACCAATTTGAACTTTTCGGTCACACCGAGTTGCAGTAACCGCTTGCGATTCTGCATCTCGGTGCCACCGAGTTGTTCCACTAGGTCACACCGACAGGGTCAGGATATATAAACACACGGGTGAGATTTTGGAAATTTCTTCGAAACCTCTCAGCACGCGCGTATCCTGCTCTACTGCCTCGGGTCTCCGGATTGTCTTCTCGCCGCCAGCGACCTCCCGCCGCTTGTTTCCATAACCGTCAACGGAATTCTGCCCCTCCGTTGCCACCGTAGCGAACTTCGCCGAACTAGGGTAAGAGTTCGATCCTTTGTGCTATTCTTTTAGCTCCGATTCGTAGCACATTACTTTGCCATGATCATGACCACGTATGTAATCAATCCATCCACCGAAAACTTCCTTTAGATTAGATTGGATTTGAAAATTTAGGGTTAGGTCTCCGCCGGACTCATCTCGGACCGACCGAATTGTAGAAATCGGTCTCACCGATTTGGCTTAGGCCATAGCACTTGCACTTTCGGTCTCACCGAAAATTGCAAATCGGTGTGACCGAGTTCAATTCTTTGTGAAACCCTAGCAGTCTCGGTGCCACCGAACTGTGACTCGGTCTGACCGAGTTCACTAGTTTAGATTCCAAAAGCTGCTTTAGTATCACCGAGTTTACAAATCGGTAGCTCTGAATGCTTTCTATGAAGAACTAAAACTAAGTTTTTAAGTCATCCGTTTTGCAAAAACTCTGCATTTTGTGATGCTCATCCACTCTACCTCATCTGTATCTATTCACAGGGTCCGATGTCAGTAAGTTTGCAGAAATGTTTGATCAAAGCGACAGCAAGAACAGGTCTGAAGAACAAGTGCAATTGAGTGAGGGCACTAGTCCCTCTAGCACTTCTGATGAGAGCAGCAGGAGCACACCAAGTAACTTGCCCAAGGCAGGCACCAGGTCAAGGAAGAAGAAAACCTCAGATTCTGAAGATGAGGACTATGTGGCTATTGAGGAGGAAGTCAGCTCCAAGAATAAGGTGCTGAAAAAGGAATATGGCACAGTTGCATCAACTAAGCCTGGCTTGCACAAGAAGGCCCCTGCCAGGAGGGTGCCAACCTTAAAGCTTAGAGCCTCAACTGCTGAAACCTCCAAACCAACTGAAGAGGCTGCTTGAGAAGGAAAGAAGAAAAATGAAAGGGTCAAGAAGACCACTACCAGAGTGCTTGGTAGATCCTCCATTATGAGAGATCCAGAAGAAGAGGAGGAGGAAGAGGATGCTGCACCAGCACCCAAAGCTCAGAAGCTTATGGGAGATGCAATTAAATCAGGGGCTGCTCCATCAAAGCCCAAGTCTGCTCCCAAAGCTCAAGCTCAGAAACCCCCAAAGCCCATGAGAAATACCAGGAGTATACCTGCTAAGGAAAAGAACAAGGCCCCAGTGCCTGAAGCTGAAGAAGAGGAAGATGATTCACTTGTTTTAAGGAAGTTGAAACCCAAAATTCCTGGCCACAATGATGCTCATCCAGTCGCTGAGGACATGCACATCAGGAAAGATGCAGGACTGAGATTGTGGAGACGGTCTAATCCCTATGCTGTTAGGAGGAGGACTGCAGTTGATTACAGGTTTCACACTAAGGAACAACAAGACTTCTATGAGACAATTTTGCTTGAGAAGAAGCCCTTTGTATGTGACATGAAATGGATGGATTGGGAATACATCTAGGATAATGAAGATCACTTCCCAGGAGTTTATGACAGCTTCAAGGCATGTGGAGTAGATGAATTTGTTGGACAAAAGCTCACCAAGTGGAATGATGAGCTAATCGTGAAGTTTTACTCCACTGCCCACTTCTATCCATATGGAAGGGTAGTATGGATGTCTGAGGGTACAAGGTACCAATCCACAGTTGAGGAATGGGCCAAACTGATCAATGCCCCAGAGGAACATGAAGATGACTTGGATGTGTATGCCAAGAAAAAGAAGGATCACAACTCCATGGCAAACATGTACAAAGAGATCCCAGATAAAGCTTTGGAGACACACAAGCTTGGATCCATACATTTCTTGTTGTCTGGTCTGCCTACCATCAACTGGATCTTAAGGCACACATTGCTACCCAAGTCAGGATATCACAACATGATCAGAGGGCATTCTATCAACCTGCTACAGCTTTTTGATGTCCCTCGGAAATTCATGGTTATGAGTTTGATTGTAGAAACAATCAAGAGGACATCTGTTGATCAGAAGAGAAGTTGAGGATATGCTCCACACATTCAGGAGATCATCAACTCCAAGATGGGCACAGGAACTTATTTGGTGGACAAGGAGCATCTGCCCTTACACCTTGAATTTGAAGACAACACTATTGTGATGAATGAGGAGGAACCATCATCAGCTCAAGTCCACGAGAAGAGAGCCAAAGAAAAGGAAGAGAAAGCTGCAAGGATGCCAAGTGCAGAAGAAGCATCTCAAGTTTTCCTGAAGAGCAAGCAAGATCAATTAGGCTATCTGATTCAAGCTACACTGAGGATTGAGAAGGGCTTGGCCACCCTGACTCAGAATCAGGAGAGCCTGGAGAGGACTGTTGAGACAAAATTCCGTGATCTTGACCTCAAGGTAACTGAGATTCAAACTGCAGTTGAACAGCTTCAGGAGGAAGTAGAGGAGAGGAGAGGAAAGGCAACTACTGATGCTTTTCAGCGTGTGCCACGAGGTCCGAGGTCTGTTGCAGTGCCAGTTTCAGATGCTAGAGCTACATCAACAGCACCAGCAGCTACAGCTCTAGTGCCACCTCCAACACCTACTCCACCAGCTCCAACTACACCGACTGATGCCTTCGTCCTTGAAGTTCTCTCTACACCACCTCCCAAAGACCAAGCTTGAGAGACGCATAGCACTATGCATTTTCGAACTTTTTGGTAACTTGTTGCCAAAGGGGGAGAAATATGTATAGATCATAGGCTTTGAGAGAGTGTGTCTTGCTTTTTTATCTCTCTTGATTTTGGTTGAACTTTATGTCCTTGTGAGATACTTGTTTGATCATGTGGTTTATCATTTGCTACCTTAATGCTTGTTTGATGATACTATCTTTTATATCTCATATATGATCATTCACTTGCTTGGTGATGAGTGCATGCTTTTAATTTCTATCATTTTGAGCGCTCCACCAAGATGTATGTGACATGGAAGAGTAACCCATGATCCTAATCGATTGTGCATTTGCATTCAAAAGAAAATCTTAAATAATGCACAAATTTAGGGGGAGCTCTTGCTTATCACATACTTCTCAAAGATACGATGTTTTTCAATCTTATGATCATTTGTCGAAGCTTTGATCTATATGTTGTCATCAATTACCAAAGAGGGGGAGATTGAAAGTGCAACTATCCCTGGGTGGTTTTGGTAATTCCCAACAACATATAGCTCATTGAGCTAATGCTATTTTAAGATAAACATTCCAGGAAAGCTCAATGATTGGCATGGCATGGATTAGAAAGTGGACCCCTCAAAATGCTAAGGACAAAAGACTGTCTCAAGCTCAAAGCACGAGACTCTACATTTTACTTTTAGTGATCCAAGATCACATTGAGTCCATAGGAAAAGCCAATACTATTAAAAGGGGGTGAGGTGTTGCTTAATGAGTTACTTGCTCAAAATGCTTAGTGATATGCTCCAAAAAAACTCATCTACTTTCTCATATCCACATATGTTCCAAACCAAAAGTCAAACTCGGCCCCACCAAAATCTTCTATCCGGTGCCACTGAGTTCACTTGACATAGCCACTGCTAGAAACCCTAATCAATTCGGTCTCACCAATAGGGATCTCGGTCTCACCGGGATGGGATTGCAAACTGTGTGTTTCCCTTCGTAATGTTTCGATCCAACTGAGATGAGCGATCGGTCCCACCAAGATTGCAATGCAAACTCCCGGTTTCCCCTTCGTAATGTTTCGGTCTAACCGAGATGAGCGAATCGGTCCCACCGAGTTTGCCTCACCAACTCTCTGTTTGTCTATTACCAAAATCGGTCCGACCGAGTTTGTGTAATCGGTCTCACCGAGATTACGTTATGCCCTAACCCTAATGGAATCGGTCCCACCACTTGACATGTCGGTCCCACTGAAAATCCTAACATTCACATTTTGAACTAAATCGGTCTGATCGAGTTTTATAATTCGGTCCCACCGAGTTTGGTGATTTGTGTGTAACGGTTAGATTTTGTGTGGAGGCTATATATACCCCTCCACCCACTCTTCATTCGTGGAGAGAGCCATCAGAACATGCCTACACTTCCAACATACATTTTCTGATAGAGAACCACCTACACTTGTGTTGAGGTCAAGATATTCCATTCCAACCACATAAATCTTGATCTCTAGCCTTCCCCAAGTTGCTTTCCACTCAAATCATCTTTCTACCAAATCCAATCGTATGAGAGAGAGTTGAGTGTTGGGGAGACTATCATTTGAAGCACAAGAGCAAGGAGTTCATCATCAACACACCATCTATTACCTTTTGGAGAGTGGTGTCTCCTAGATTGGTTAGGTGTCACTTGGGAGCCTCCGTCAAGATTATGGAGTTGAACCAAGGAGTTTGTACGGGCAAGGAGATCGCCTACTTCGTGAAGATCTACCCTAGTGAGGCAAGTCCTTCGTGGGCGATGGCCATGGTGGGATAGACAAGGTTGCTTCTTCGTGGACCCTTCGTGGGTGGAGCCCTCCGTGGACTCGCGCAACCGTTACCCTTCGTGGGTTGAATTCTCCATTAACGTGGATGCACGATAGCACCACCTATTGGAACCACGCCAAAAATCTCTGTGTCTACATTGCGTTTGCTCCTTCCAAACTCCTCCCTTTACCTTCATATGCAATTGTTTTACATTCCGCTGCTATACTCTTAGAATTGCATGTGTAGGTTGATTACTTGAATTGTGCTAAGTTGCTAAAATGTACCAAGACTTAAAATTGGGAAAAGGCTAGATTTATTTGGTCAAGTAGTCTAATCACCCCCCCTCTAGACATACTTTTGATCCTACAAGTGGTATCAGAGCTTTGGTCTCCATTTGCTTTGATTTCTGTAGCTTTTGGTGATCGTAGCCTTGGTTTCACAACCTAGGAGAGTATGGCGTCTAGTGAGGGAAATTACCACCGTAGAGGTCCTTACTTTGATGGTACTAATTTCTCTAGTTGGAAGCATAAGATGAAAATGCATATTCTTGGACATAACCCCGCCGTCTGGGCTATTGTGTGTATTGGCTTGTAAGGTGAATTATTTGATGGGGGAGAACCGAACCGTGAAGCTACCGCGGAAGAATTGAAGATGCTGCAATACAATGCTCAGGCTTGTGATATTCTCTTCAACGGATTGTGCCCCGAAGAATTTAACAAAATCAGCCGTCTTGAGAATGCAAAGGAAATTTGGTATACTTTGATTGATATGCACGAAGGTACCGACTTCATCAAGGAATCCAAATTGGATGTGCTTCAAAGTCAACTTGACAAGTTCTAAATGAAGGATGGTGAAGGTGTCGCTGAAATGTACTCTAGGCTTGCTCTCATCACAAATGAGATTGCCGGCTTAGGAATTTAAGAGATGACCGATAGATTAATCATCAAGAAGATCCTAAGAGACTTGGATGGAAAATATGATATAGTGTGCACATTGATCCAAATGATGCCCAATTACAAAGATTTCAAGCCAACGGAAGTCATTGGAAGAATTGTTGCTCATGAGATGTCACTCAAGGATAAGGAAGAGCTTCACAACAAGTCAAGTGGTGCTTACAAAGCCTCATGTGATGCTCCCACATCATAAAGTGAGAAACAAACCTTCAACGAAGAATTGAGCCTAATGGTGAAGAACTTCAACAAGTTTTACAAGAGTAGAAGCAAGGAAAGAAGTTCCAAGTCAAGGTCCTATAATGACAAGAGATCTTCAAGTCGTGAATAAAATTGCTACAATTGTGGAAGACCTGGACACTATTCCAATGAGTGTACGTCTCCCTACAAAAGAAGAGAAGATTCTCCCAAAACAACAAGTAGAAGAGAAGAATCACCACCAAGAGAGAGGAGTAGAGATGACCGTTATGAACGAAGAACATCACGGAGAAGCAAGGATTCGGAAAGGAAGGACAAGTCATCAAAGAGCTACACAAAATGAAGACATCAAGCTCATGTTGGTGAATGGGTATCCGGCTCCGGCTCCGACTCCGACGATCACTCCGAGAGAAGTTATCACTCTGACTCCGAATATACTCAAGATGAAGGTGTTGCCGGTCTAGCACTTGGGTCAACCAACTCCTACGACATATTTGAGTCACCAAATGAAGGAATTGGAAGATGCTTCATGGGTAAAGGCCCAAAGGTATCACACCCCGAGTATGTTGATTTCAATAGTGATGAAGATGATTTGCTAGGTGATGATGATTTACTTGTTGACAACTCTAGTTATGAAAACTATGATGAACTTGCTATTAATCATGCTAATCAAGATAAAACAAATGACAATGATAAGAAGGAGATTGAGCATCTAACTGAAGAGCTAAACACTCTTAAGTGAGCTCATGAAACTACCTTGGAAGATCATCGAGAACTTTTAAAGACTCGTGAGAAGCTACGCTTTGAAAAGCTCAACCTTGAGCAAGAGCATGAGTTCTTAAAGGCAATCAATGACGATATCGCAAGTTAAATCTAGCAATTTAAATCTAGCAACAAGAGTGTCGTGGAGTTGACACGGCAGATGTCCTAGAGCAAGGACTTAGTCGTAGGGCCATCGCACTAGGAAGCTTAAAGGGGTTAATCGGGACAAAGGACACGAGAGAGTTTTTATACTAGTTCGGCCCCTTACAATGAAGGTAAAAGCCTACGTCTAGTTGTGATTGGTATTGCTGAGGTTTCGGTCTCCAAGAGGCTCAACTCGCCGGCTTGGTTATCGACTTGGTTGTTTCTTGCCCTAAACCACCACCGGGTCGTCCCCTTATATACACGGGTTGACGCCTGGTGGCCTATAGAGTCCCGGCCGGTTCATAATCGTGTCCGGCTCGGTGACTTCCTTTACATGCCTTTATGTACAAGTATTTCCTTACATACGATGGTTTACAATATCAGGCCTTAAGCCGGCCTACATTTAATAAACCATCATCTTGAATGTTTATCGGGCTTCTTCTGTAACCCGCCATCAGAGCTGACCCGGCCCCTCCTGGGCGGGTCATACTGGTAGTAATATCCCCAACATTAGGCCCCAGGTTGACTTTGAACTTTGTTCTTTGTCAATCTTTGATACTTAGCCAAAAATCCATCTTCTTATCTTTACTGAAATTTCCTTGTAACCCGCCAGGACGTCATCTCCGGATTTTTCGGAAACCTGCTACCACGTCATCTTTTAACAGATCTTTATCTTTAATGCCTTTCCGAAAATTGAGGCGCCTGGGTAGCTGGATAACCATGTTTTGGTCTCCTCGTTTCTCGTGTCCACTTATCAGTCTTTTCCTTATAAATAGGCATGACCTAGGTATTTTCCATTCTCCCCCTTTGGTCATCTTATTCCTCTTGCTGCTTCTCTGCCGCTCGAGCTCTGCCGCCGCCGCAGATCTTGTCTTCATCGACTTAGGCCGCCGCATCAACCTGATTCAATTAAAAGAAAACACAACGAGCCTCCACTGCAACTCTGCATATGTAAGTCTCTTTCTTCCTCGACATCAGATCCGCATTAGGACCTTCGAGTTCCTTGGTGTTCTTCGTTGTTCGTCATGAACTCTTCATAGATTTCATCACCATCGCCTCTTCTTGGTCTTTGGATAGTATAAAACCGATGCGGTAGTTATTTCGCACCCACTTTAAATGCAAACAAATTCATTTTTCTGTTCAGAGGCTTTGTTTAGAACTGACGAACTCGCCTGTATTAGATATTTAGGTCTAGAATATTTTTCTTTTTAGAACAACCATTTGATCCAAAATAATAATGATAGCTTGGTGAAACTTGTTTATGCCAACACTTAGTTGTAGTTGCTTTCTGAGAAAGTCCATAGTCATGGCGGCTTATCTCTCCGGCTTCCTTTTCCTTATATGTCATTAGCCCTTAGTTAAGCCGCCATTGCTTGTTTTACATCTTCTACCTTTAACTGTTAATTGAACCGGCATTTTGCTTTTCCTTTTCCAGTCCCTTGCACATCATGCCGTCAAAGACACCCACCATCTGCAATTGGGTCCCTTCAACCATATCTGAGGAGTGTCTGAAAGAGTTCTTCCTCATTGGATTTCTGCCTTCAAGAAACATCATGTCATATCGTGCTCCTGACCCGAAAGAAGAATGACCCAATTCAAAAGACAGTGAAGTGATTGTTTTTACTGATCACATGAACCGGGGCTTCTCACCGCCCGGCACAAAAAAATTCAGAGAAGTTCTTCACTTTTTGAAACTCCATCCTCAGGATATTGGGCCCAATTCCATATCCAATATTTGTAACTTCCAAGCGCTATGTGAGGTATATCTTCAGCAAGAGCCGGCTGTGGAACTATTTAGAGAATACTTCTATCTGAACCGGCAAAATGAGTGCACCAACAGCCTGAGCTTAGAACTTGGAGGCATCTCAATCCAGCGCCGGCAGGGTGCAGTTTTCCCTCTCATAGTTTTACCAAGTCACCCAAAGGACTGAAACAAAACTTGGTTTTACTGTCCGGACATCTCACCCGCCAACGAGAAACCACTGCCGGGTTACCGCCCCGATCGTATTGACACCAAGTTTGCCCTGCCAGATAAACTTACCATTGCTGAACGCAAGAAACTGCTTCCATCTATCAAAAGAATCAACGGTTTGTTGGGGAACGGTTTAACCGGAGTCGACCTAACCCGCTGCTGGATCTCATGGCGGATTATTCCATTAAGCCATCGTCAAAGTTGATGTATGAATATGGTGGAGACCCGGAGGACTCTCTCCGTCATACCCCGGTTCAACTAACCGAGGAAGATGTTGTCGCAATGTCAAATGTTTTGGTGAATGCGAAGTATGAAGATTGCAGTGTTGTTGGGTTAAATCTCTTCTGTAAATTTAACCCGGTACCAGAAGTAAGGGCATTCTGATCTTTTTTCCTTTGTATTTTGTCCAGCCGTATTGTTTATCACTGATCCTTCCGCTTGTCTTTGTAGGACAACTCTGACTTTTGGAAAGTGAAATATGATCACGAAGCTGCCAAGAAGGCGAAACTTGCCTCTATGAACGCCAAGAAATCGACCCGGAGAACGAAGAAGAAAAATAAAAACACTGTTGAAGATTTGATGAAACTTGATGACTCGTCTGACTCGGAGGTAGCCCTTGATTCCCTTGGCCAACTTTTTAACAATCTTATTGACACTGATCCTTACCAGGATGACACTGGGGCTAGTCAAGCCGGGGAAGCAGAGGTAACTATCATTTCCTCTGACTCGGAGTCTTTACCAAGACACAAAGTTCGACGAGTGATCCGTAAAGTAAGGTTCTCTAACCCATTAGCTCACTTGGATCCTAACTTTCATTTGAAAAAGCAGCAGCATGAAAGCCGCCGTGAAGTTGAGATTGAAGATGAACCGGCTGCCATCCTTCAACAGACCCCTCGAAAACGCCCGAATGAGGTTTGCTTATTACTGTCCTTAACTTGTTTTAATGAATCCTGCTCCTTGCATTTCTTTTAACTCCTTTATTTTACCTTTTCAGGAGGTGTCTTGTTCCTCAGGCGACTCATCACAAACACAATTCCCGGCTTTCAAGACTGCTCCTGGGTAATCAGAAATCCTCTTTTCTTCCGGGTTGATCAATTGTTATCTTGATGCTGACTATCTTGCAATATTTTTCCTTAGCGGCTAGGCTAGATCCAAGAAGGCGAAGGTAACAAAGCCGGTGGAAGACCCGCCAGTACTAACCTCTGAGCCGGCTAGGCCGCCTTCTCCATTAGCTGCCGCCCCAGAAGACCCGCCTATTATCAATGAAGCAAATCCTTTGGAGACATCCCTTGACAAAGCCACTATGAATCCTTCCATAGTTGGACTGTCAAGCTCAACTAACCCGCCGCTCCACGTGTTCAAGATGTTCAAATTACTGGGAGCCGTTTTGTTGAGCCGGGGAACCCAACGGTGTTGGCTCGGTGCACAGCTAAGCAAGAAGCATTGGAGAGGCAGAAGGTTCGCTTTGATGTTGCCAACTACGACCGTCTTAATGCCAGTGATATCTTATCCGGCTATCTCAGTCATGTACACTCCAGTCGTGAGTCTGAGATCGAGATGGTCAAGCAGGTTCAGTTGAAATATGAGATACGTTGTTTCCGGTTTACCAATATTCCTTCAGCCCCCAAGTCTGTAGATTATGAGAGAAACAGAATAACATGTAGACTTAAAAAATAGACCGAGACCTTTACCTCTGAATCTTTGCCTGATATTGATAGAACAAGACTTCTCCCATAGTCCCCAAGGACCGGTTTATTTTGATCATTAATAAATCGGTACTTTCAGAATTTAAAACCATCTGCAAAGTACTTAACATTCCGGTTTATCCTTGATAAACTTGCTGAACTGCGTACATTAGCCCCCAAGTGCCAAGTGCTATTACTTTGTAAAGGACTTGGGACTTCAAATATGTTGGTAGAGTCGTAAAAATTTGATTTGGCATATATTAGCTCCCAAGTGCCAAGTGGTTTATTTGTAAAGTACTTGGGACTTGAATCTTGAATTTGGATACTGGAATTTAAAACCAAGTCTTGACTTATCTGGATGTTTCACATAATGCACTGTCTGAACTAAACTCTCAACTGACTGACGCAAAGACCCGGCTAGCGAGTCAGGAATCAGAAATCAAGTCTTCCACCTCCAAACTGCAAATAAGCCTTTCTGAAACAGAGAATTTGAAGGCCAGCTTTGCTGCCAAAGAGAAAACTTGGGAAGATGAGAAAATACTTCTGACCCGACAAGTTGAGACAGCCGAAACCGCTCTGAAAGAAATATCAACCGAGCTGAACGGTTTAAAGGGCCGGGTGTCTCAGATGGTCGCTGCTATCTTTGATAAGCTGCCTTGTTTTGACCTTTCATGTATTTTATGCCAAACCGGAGCATAATCCGCCAACTGACTCTGTGAAAAATATATGCAGGCCCACGAAGTAAGAATCTAAGCCAAGATCCATTGATTAAACTGAAAGCAGTATACACTCTGGTTGAACAATTATATATCGGCGCACAACGGGCTCTGGCTGCCATATCTCCTGCTAATCAAGGACCCAACCGGCTCAGCGATGTCCTGAAGAAGCTGTCCATCCTTCCCGCCCGGTTCCAAGAAGTAAAACACTCCTGTGCGTGAGCCGGAGCTTTGACTGCTCTAAGCCGCTCCAAGGCTTGGGTGCCAGACCAAGACCCGGCGGATGTAGCAAGGGGCTATCCTACTATGAAGGAGGACGGGTCTTCGTTTGACTAAGACGATTTCATAGCGTGTGTACGCGAAGTCCGTCCTCAGGCAACTAGTCTTGGAGAGGACACCAATGTGGACAAGTACCAGTCGGGTTTTGATAGTGAAAATAAGAAGATGGCCACTCCTTCATATAAAGTAGCAGATCTGATCCCACCTGTGAGAGAAGATACCTTTGCTCCGGAAATTGACCCGGTCGGCCTGATTGATGACGAAGCCGAATTCGTCGCCATGAACGGCTTTGATTGGTCAAAATCTAACTTCCAGCAACCAGTCGGTGGTGAACCGGTGAGGGAGGGACAACGATCATCTTCATAGGCTTATAAAGTCTTGTAATAACTTTAGTTGCTAAAACACTGCATGTTTGCTTATGCCATCGTGCATAAAGTACTTCTATGTGAATCTGCGTCCAGATGTCAATGTATTCATCGTTTAATGTTTGTCTTTGCAATGGTTGAACTCTGTTCCTGTGAATACAAGGAAAAGACTGGCAAGGCGGCTTAGAACCAAACGGATTTAAACACCCTAATTTACAGCCAATATTTTTACCTCAATAGGAAAGACAGAGACAAATATAAAGAAAGGATAAGGTTTAATACGAATTCTTGAGTTGATGCAGCGGGTAAGTGCGTATAAGTAAGAATCATATCTTGTCCTTGTTGATCCTTAGACCGTCGGGTTTAATAATCCGGGTGGTGAACTTGATAATTCAGTATGTATGAAAAGCAAATACTTCTTGAATACTTAATGATCATCGTATCTTAGTAGCTCGTACCTTTGGATCATCGAACCACCGGCTTAAATAACCCGGGTGGCTGAGTTGTTCCATAATTGATCCGGTAAAGAAAACCAGGATATCTTATTTGTAATATTGAAACAACAAAAACTAAAAGGCAAGCAACAGATAATACGTTCAACTCTGTATTCAAAAAGCTGGGGGTTTCTGATTCGAATACGATCAGTAAACCGGACCAAAGGGGTTAAGCTAAGGTTCGAATACAACCATATAGCCCTTAGTGGCTTTGGCGTTGCGCCAATCAAGAGGGTACTGACAGCTATGTTCTCTTTGGTTCAAATACGACCTATGTTTGAACAGGAAGCCCCCAAGTGACCTTGAGATTTGCAGCTAGATTCGAATACGATCATAAGCCGGACTAAAAAGGTTAAACTTGATTCAAATATGATCAGCTCCTTAATAGTCATTTGTAAATAAAAAATAATAAAGATGCATAATCTTTGAAAAGAAAAGAGACCGATGGTCTTACTTTATTGCTTATCATCGTATATACAATGTGAACGTATGTACATGTTGAGAGCCGGTGGCTCAGGTGTAATATGGCTGAAGTTGAGCAATGTTCCATGGCCAGCGGGTCTCCTCTTCCGACTTACGTGAGTCTGCATGCTCTCGAACGTCAATGAGGTAGTAGGACCCATTGTTTAAATTTTTACTGACCACAAAGGGCCCTTCCCCGGGTGGGGATAACTTGTGTGCATCTGAAAGATCTTGGATGAGCCGGAGCACCAAGTCGCCTTCCTGAAAAGTCCTGGACTTAACCCGATGGCTGTGATAACGATGCAGGTCCTATTGATAAATTGCTGACCGCGCTACTGCTAAGTCTCTTTCTTCATCCAACAAGTCAAGCGCATCTTGTCTGGCTTTTTCATTGTTAGCTTCAACATAAGCCGCCACACGGGGCGAGTCATGACAGATGTCACTGGGCAATACTGCTTCTGCTCCATAAACCATGAAGAAGGGTGTGTAACCCGTAGACCTGTTGGGTGTACTATTGATGCTCCATAACACTGAAGGCAACTCCGCTACCCAACAACCCGGCGTTCGCTGTAAAGGAACCATAAGACGGGGTTTTAGCCCTTTCAGAATTTCCTGATTAGCTCTCTCAGCTTGACCATTGGATTGAGGATGAGCTACAAAAGAAACATCAAGCCGGATGTGCTCTCGCTGACAAAATTCTTCCATGGCCCCTTGGGATAGATTAGTGCCATTGTCTGTGATAATACTGTGTGGAAAACCGAAATGGAAGATTACTTTTTTCATGAACTGAACCGCCGTGGCTCCATCACACTTACTCATAGGCTCCGCCTCAACCCATTTGGTGAACTTATCAACAGACACCAAGAGATGCGTTTTTTTATCCTTAGACCTTTTGAAAGGTCCTACCATGTCAAGCCCCCAGACCGCAAACGGCCAAGTGATTGGAATCATCCGGAGCTCTTGAGCCGGCACATGCGCTCGTCGTGCAAATTTTTGACATCCATCACATCTACTGACCAGATCTTCTGCATCTGCATGAGCCATCAACCAGTAAAAACCGTGACGAAATGCTTTGGCCACTAAAGATTTTGACCCGACGTGATGACCGCAATCGCCTTCATGGATCTCATGAAGGATTTCTTGACCCTCTTCGAGGGAAACACACCGTTGAAACGCTCCGGAAACACTGCGATGAGATAACTCTCCATCCAAAATCGTCATGGACTTAGATTGCCAGATTATCTGCCGAGCCAGAGTCTCATCCGCTGGCAACTCTCCCTGGGTCATGTAAGCCAAGAATGGCACCGTCCAATCTGGGATGACATGAAGAGCTGCTACCAATTGTGCCTCTGGGTCAAGAACAGCTAAATCTTCTTCTGTGGGCAACTTGACAGAGGGGTTAAGCAAAACATCCAAAAAGGTGTTGGGTGGCACCGGCTTACGCTGAGACCCTAGTCGGCTTAAAGCATCAGCCGCTTCGTTCTTTCGACGGTCAATGTGTTCCACCTGATAACCTTTAAAATATCGTGCAACAGCGTCGACCTCTCGGCGATAAGCCGCCATGAGAGGGTCTTTGGAATCCCACTTGCCAGATACCTGTTGAGCCACTAGATCTGAGTCACCAAGACATCTGACCCGGCTCAAGCTCATCTCCTTTGCCACTCAAAGACCATGGAGCAAAGCTTCATACTCTGTTGCGTTGTTAGTGCATGGGAACATCAACCGTAACACATAACAAAATTTATCACCTCGTGGGGAAGTTAATACGACTCCAGCCCCAGAGCCTTCCAATTTCCCGGACCCATCAAAATGAATAGTCGAATATGTGTTGTCCGGCTTTTCTTCTGGCGTTTGCATCTCTGTCCAGTCATTGATGAATTCAACCAGGGCTTGAGACTTAATTGCAGTACGTGGAACATACTTCAGCCCATGAGACCCAAGCTCAATTACCCACTTGGCAACTCGCCCCGTGGCTTCCCTGTTTTGAATAATGTCTCCCAAAGGAGCAGAGCTAACCACAGTGATTGGATGTCCCTGAAAGTAATGCTTAAGCTTCCGGCTTGCCATGAACACCCCATAAACAAGCTTCTGCCAATGTGGATATCGTTGCTTAGATTCAATTAGCACTTCACTGACATAATAAACCGGCCGCTGAACCGGATGCTCTTTGCCAGCCTCCTTGCGCTCTAACACCATAGCCACACTAATAGCCCGTGAGTTGGCAGCCACGTATAGCAATAGCGGCTCTTTCTCAATTGGAGCAGCTAGGACCGGCGGCTCAGCCAGTTGTGCCTTCAGATCCTCAAAAGCGGCGTTCGCAGCATCGCTCCAAACAAAAACATCTGTTTTCTTCATCAATTGATACAGAGGCATAGCCTTTTCCCCTAACCGTCTTATGAACCGGCTCAAAGCAGCCACGCGACCCGCCAGTCATTGAACATCATTCACGCAGGTTGGTTTGGCTAAAGATGTGATTGCCTTGATTTTCTCCAGGTTAGCTTCAATACCTCGGTTAGACACCAGAAAACCCAAGAGCTTGCCGGCTGGCACTCCAAAAAAACACTTGGCCGAGTTAAGCATCATCTTGTAAACCCGAAGATTATCAAAAGTTTCTTTCAGGTCTGTGACCAAGGTTTCCTCTTCCCTGGATTTCACCACTATATCATCCACATAGGTATGAACATTGTGCCCAATTTGATTGTGAAGACAATTCTGCACGCACCGATGGTAAGTCGCCTGGGCACTCTTAAGACCAAAAGGCATAGACACATAGCAGAAAGCCCCAAAAGGAGTTATAAACGTTGTCTTCTCTTGATCCTTGACTGCCATCTTAATCTGATGATAACCGGAGTAAGCATCTAAGAAACTCAACCATGCGCAACCCCCCGTAGCATCAATGATCTGATCAATACGGGGAAGAGCAAACGGATCAGCCGGACAAGCTTTGTTCAAATCTGTGTAATCCACACACATACGCCAGGTGCCATTCTTTTTCAGTACAAGCACCGGGTTAGCTAACCATTATGGGTGAAAGACCTCCACAATGAACCCGGTTGCCAAGAGCCAGGCCACCTCTTCTCCGATGGCCTTGCGCCTTTCTTCATTGAACCGCCGGAGAAACTGTCTAACAGGTTTAAACTTTGGATCGATATTAAGAGTGTGCTCAGCGAGTTCCCTCAGGACACCCGGCATGTCTGAAGGTTTCCATGCAAAGATGTCCCGGTTCTCACGGATGAACTCGATGAGCGTGCTTTCCTATCTCGGATCCAAGTTTGCGCTGATGATGAACTGTTTGGATGAATCGCCAGGCACAAAGTCAACCAGCTTAGTGTCATCAGCTGATTTGAATTTTAACTCTGGCTCATGCTTTGTTGTTGGTTTCTTTAATGACGTCATGTCCGCCGGGTCAACATGATCCTTGTAGAATTTCAACTCCTTTGTTGCACAAACAGATTCAGCATAGGCAGCATCCCCCTCTTCACATTCCAAGGCTATCTTCCGGCTCCCATGGACTGTAATGGTGCCTTTGTGACCCGGCATCTTGAGCTGCAAATACACATAACACGGTCGAGCCATGAACTTGGCATAAGCCGGCCGCCCAAACAGAGCATGATATGGGCTTTTGATCTTAACCACTTCAAAGGTTAATTTTTCTGCTTTGGAGTCATACTCATCCCCAAAGGCTACCTCTAGCTCGATCTTACCAACTGGGTATGCCGACTTACCAGGTACCACACCATGAAAAACAGTGTTGGATTGTTTAAGATTTTTATCCGTCAATCCCATCCGGCGGAACGTCACATAGTAAAGGATGTTGATGCTGCTGCCTCCATCCATCAGTACCTTGGTAAACTTGTACCCACCAACCTGAGGTGCCACGACCAAAGCCAAATGACCCGGATTATCAACCCGGGGCGGGTGATCCTCTCTGCTCTGACCAACGTAGATAACGTGGAATTGCCGGTTCAACGGCATTGACGGCCCTCTTGTGGAGTTTCTGGTCTCTCTTACATAAACTGGTAGTAAAGACATGATATTGTCCGCTACTCAACTGCTTCGGGTTGCTCTAATAGCCGGATTGTTGATGATGTTTATTCCCTTGGCCGTGTTGCTGATTATATCCTCCCTGGTGACCAGAATAACCCTGACCGTGAAAACCTCCTCCGCTTGAACCGGCGCCCGGACCCTGAAAGCCGCCTCCACCCGAGCCGCCACCCGGGACGTGACCCCCATCAAATGCGTTTGAATTTTTAAATGCCTTCATGATCGTGAAATCCTTCCACAAGTGGGTGGCTGGCTTCTCCCGGGTGCCATGTCTTGGACAAGGTTCATTCAACAACTGCTCAAGGGTGGGGCCTGACCCGCCCGATCGAGGGGGTTGTCTGCCCTTGCGCCGCTGATTACCACCCTGCGCATTAGTATTAGCAACAAACTCATCAGCCTTACACTTATTACCTCCTTGATTCGCTGGGTTATGCTGGTGACCCTTGCCATTGCCATTCTTCTTTCCCTTCATTGCCTTTTCTTCATCAGACGTCGGGTCTTTGGTGGTATCAGAATCGGCATACTTGACAAGAGCCGCCATCAACGTTCCCATGTCATTACAGTCACGTTTAAGCCGCCCCAACTTCTGCTTCAGAGGTTCAAAACGGCAATTTTTCTCCAACATCAAAACTGCTGAGCCGGCGTCCATCTTATCAGATGAATGTATTATCTCCTTGACCCGGTGCACCCAATGGGTTGTAGATTCTCCATCCTCTTGCTTGCAATTGGTCAGGTCCACAATCGACATTGGCTGCTTACACGTGTCTTTAAAGTTCTGGATGAACCGTGCCTTCAACTCTGCCCATGAGCCGATGGAATTGGGTGGTAATCCTTTCAACCAGGTCCGAGCCGTTCCATCCAACATCATGGTAAAATACTTGGCCATTGCAGCATCGCTAACCTCCAACAACTCCATAGCCATCTCATAACTCTCAATCCAAGCCCCGGCTGTAAGTCAGCCGTGTAGTTAGGTACCTTACGAGGTCCCTTGAAATCCTTGGGCAACCGCTCATTGTGTATGGCTGAGACCAGGCAAGGTACACCTCCGGTTCTTGTAGCCACTCCTGTCTCAGCCGAGGTTGCTGGATAAGCCGGAAATGTTTGGTGAGCCGCCTGCTCTGCTACTATCTGAGCCGCCCGTTCCGCCTCTTGACAAATCGTCTCCTGATCCGCCAAGTTAAGGGCTCCAGCCCGCACCGGCTCATGCCTATATGGCCGGTTGTGGCGTTGAGCATTACTTGACATCTCTGCAGATTCCATGTGCCTATTGTAACTCGGGCTCCGGCTTGGGCGAGGAGTTGAATGAATCCTGTCTCGACTATAGGAGTATGCATCCTGCTGGGTCAAAACTGTCTGAAGTAGTTCTCTTACCCTCCAGGTTTCAATTGCTGCTGGCGAGTCGCCTTCCATTGGGAGAGCTGCCAAACGAGCCGACGCCGCAATGAGATTCTCCATGGGGTTGGAGAAGTGACCCGGGGGTGTTGATACATAACGAGGAGGAGTTGTATTCATGCGAGGCGGCTCCATGGTGCGTGGCTGAACTGGTGCACCGGGCGTCGTGACCCGGTTTGCCTCTGGCGGGTTGCTCCCTCCAGCTCCGGGTGTATGGAACAGATTCCTCAGATCCAGCATTAGAGGCAGACGCGACTGAGCTTTCTGACGCCTCCTCCTCATGACCTCGTTTGATACATTGAGATCCACCGAGAGCCGGAAGGTTTCTGCTTGAAGCCGCTGAGCATGAGCATCCAAAGCTGCTCGTTCTGCTGCCATCCGGGTTTCCTCCGCGACTAGATTTTCCTTAGCTTGCACCATCTCCTCCCGCACGCGTGCCACTTCTGCGTCATGCTGGGCTTTATCCGCCGGCTCTACCGCAGCGATTAACAAAGTCGCCAGTTTATCCATGAGGTCCATTAGAATGTCACATCCCTAGCTTCTGGTGTTGCCTAGTGTTTGCATCTTGCTTGCATCATGTTTAAATTTCTGAAACTTGAAATGAGGATTGTTGAAACCTCAGAAATCTGATTAAAAGAAGGGCAAGCACCCTTTAAATAGCATTCTGTGAATCCAAAATGCCCTAAAAATAGTTTTGTGAATTTTGGCAAGAGTTATATATCAAACCAAAATTCTAGAACATTTTTAAGGAATTATTTGGTCTCTGAATTTAAATCAATAATCTATTTGAATTTGGGGATATATTCATAATATATAATGAATATATTTTGAAATGCTTTGAAATGTTTTATGTAGTTTTGGAATAGTCCAGAGAGGTAACATAAAATATCTCAGAGTGTTTTGGCACTGTTTTGAATTCATTTTGAATTTTGAATCAGTGGCAAAATGTATAAATAAAAACAAAACAAACAGAAAATAGAAAAGGCAGGGCCTTACCTGACTTACCTGCCTGGCCCAACTCCTGTTCTGGCCCATCCCATAGGGGCAACGCCGTCTTCTTCCTCCTGCCAGGAGGAGAAGCAGCTGCGTGCCTGCACACGCGCGGCCGATGACGCCACCTCCTGCTCCAGCGCGATGACCCGGCGCTTCCAGCCACGCCACGGAGACGCCCAGCACCCCGTGCACCTCTCCCCTCTCTTCCCCCCTCGTCTCACTCACCCTCTCCCACGATGGCCGAGCGCCATCCTCGCCGCCGTTCGCCGTAGTCGTCACCAGAGCCACCCCCTCGCCCCTCTGTTGTGCCCACGAGGACCGCCTCGCTGCAGCGCACCTCTACGCCCAATCCCATGAGCCCGGACGCCTTGAAGAGACGCCTTTGAGCTCGTCTTCTACCTTGGGCGCCACCGATCGCCGTCGCCAATTCGTCGTCCACGGCCCACCCCCGAGCTCGCCAGCTGCACCAACAGAACCGCAGTGAGCTCATGCCCATTTCCCCCATGTTCTTCTCGCCGTTCGTGTGTCGTAGTCGGGTTAACCATCGAGGCCAAAAGCTTCTCGCCGCCGGCCATGGCGTAGCCGTGGTCACAGCCACGGCGGCTCGTGTTTGAGAATGCTCGCGTGCTCCGCATGTTCCTAGGAGGCCGCAGCTCCCATTAGGTCCTCCTCCCGCGCACCACAGCACCATGCCCGCACGCACCCAAACTCCGGTCGCCGCCTAGCTCGCTGCTGCCATCGCCTTAGACCAGCGCAGCTCCCCCTGGTTGCTCCATCAGATGCGCGCAAGCTCCAGCAACCCGTAGCCGCAAACTGCTCGTCGATCCATGCCCTATAGCGCGAAACCGAAGCCCTCTGTCGTGCTGCGTGCTCGCCGACGACCATCCCCGGTGGCAGCCGACGTGGCACCGTCATTAGTACTAATGATGGGGCTAAGTAACCTCCTCCGTCACTAACAAATGGACCCCATGCCCTAATTAACCCCAACTTTATTTCTGCTTAGATTAGTCATAACCCCGCGGGACCCACGCGTCAGCTTTGACCTTGCTGATGTGGCCTTTGACTGGCCCCACACGTCAGTGACTCATGCCAGCGGTGTGTACTGACCAGTAGGTCCCACTGGTCAGGTTTGACCTGGACCGCGCCCTGTTGACTTGCTAACGTCACACCGACGTCATGCTGATGTAGTAAATGCTTTTCTGGTTTTTCTTATTCAGAAATGATTTAGAAATTCCAGAAAATAGTTAAAACTTCTAAAAATCATAGAAATTCAACCGTAACTCCAAATGAAATAATTTATATATGAAAATTTATCAGAAAAATCCAATCTATCCATTTATGCTACTTTCATGCATGATCAACCAACTTATACCCACTGTATAAGTGAAAACATGATAATGGCATTTTAAATGCTAAATATGGAGTTTGCATATGAACCCTTGGTCCATATGGACTTCATTTAAATTGTTGCTAGATGCATTAGTGCAAATCATAACATTATTGCCATGTCACATTCATGCATCATATTGTTGCATTGCATTGATTGTGTTTCCTCTCTGTTGCCGGTGTTTGTCCCCTCTTAGTAGATGATGTTCCGATAATTTGATCGATGACACCGACGAAGAACTATACTATCTTCAGAAGTGCCAGGCAAGCAAAACCCCCTTGTTCATTTTGATACAATCCCACTCTCTTGCTCCTGCTCTCTTTTACTGCATTAGGACAACAGTGATTCAACTGTTACATGTTGCAGTAGTTGAACCCCTTTCCTCTGCATGACCTATCATTGCCACAGTAAATAGATGAAACCCACTAGCATGAGTAGGAGTTGTTTGAGCCCTGATGTGCCTACTCATTCATGCTTGTTTATCATGCTTGCTATTGCTTAGAGTTGAGTCAGGTCTGATTCATCGGGGATGAATTGGAATGGTGATGAACATGTCCTACTGTGTGTGAGCTAAGTATGTGAACACGATTTGGTAAAGGTAGCGGTGAGAGGCCATGTAGGAGTACATGGTGGGTTGTCTCATTGCAGCCGTCCTCAGGAACTGAGTTCTTTGTTTGTGATCCAT
Organism: Triticum dicoccoides; assembly: GCF_002162155.2. Classification (NCBI taxonomy): domain Eukaryota; kingdom Viridiplantae; phylum Streptophyta; class Magnoliopsida; order Poales; family Poaceae; genus Triticum; species Triticum dicoccoides. Next base: position 645,835,366 of record NC_041388.1, on the reverse strand, counting down.
GAACAGTTACTACCACACATTGGGCTCCGGGCCCTCCAAACTCTCTCGACTTATTAATCAACTCGATCTCTGTCCAGGAGTTGCAACTAGTTTCTGGTGTTTGTAGGTAGTGTTAGTAGTCTACCAAGTGGCACCCGGTACAGGTGGGCTTGGGACAGACTAGGCATAGTGGCCCGGTGTACCAAGTGGCACCCGGATGGTCGGCTTGGGAACCCTGTACACATCATTTGGGGCCATAAGCGACACCCCGGCCGGATCTCCTTGCGGATGGAACCCGAATAGGCGATAAACCTGGACGAGAGACTTGTGCGGTTAGTCAGGTCGTGGCCGACTCCCTCACCAGGCTTCCACTTGAAGGTTGCCGAGATACACGACGTGTACATGGTGGTAAGTGGCGAGAGCGTGTGTGAAGAAGTACACCCCTGCAGGGTTATCATTATCTATTCGAATAGTCGGATTCCTCGGATATGGAAACTTGGACCCCTTGCATAGTTCATAGACAAGTGAAAGTGGATACTCTAAAATGCGAAAGATAAGCGTGAGTGCTATGGATGGTGTTCTCGTAGGGAGACGGGAGCGGATCCATAGTGGTGTATTGATATGGTGAATTTGTGGACTCGTGTGCGCCACCTTAAAAGAGTTACTTGCAGTCGTAATTCAGGTTAGCCACTGAGTCAAAGCTGGCTTGCTACAGTCAAACTCCACCACCCCTTATTGATACTGATGCATATGTAGTTGGTTCTGATGTAAGTCTTGTTGGGTACATTTGTATTCATGTTTGCTTAATTTATGTTTTGCAGAGAGATGTCAGTCTTGCTAGTAGTTCCACGTGGACCTCGACGTTTAGCTTGATACCTCAGCTACGATCTTGTGCCCTCGGCAGGATCTGGTAGATAGTCAGGCTCCTCAGCCTTCTTCACTTTTAGTTGTCTGTACTCAGACAAGTTAAGCTTCTGCATGTGCTTTGACTTGTATGCTCTGAATGTTGGGTCATGAGACCCATGTTTGTAATATCTCGCTCCTCGGAGCCTAATGAATAAATACTCTGAGTCGTAGAGTCTTGTTGTGTTGCCATGTTGTACTGCACATATTGAGCATGTTGTGTGTATGATTGAAATGCTTGGTATGTGTGGGATCCGACAACCTAGTTTTTTATCCTTGGTAGCCTCTTTTATAGGGAAATGTAGTCTTGTGCTTCCATGAGCCATAGTAGTCCGCTACAGCCCAGATCACCGGAGTCCTGCTAGCCCAGCACTACTGCTCCGGAACACTTGACTGGCCGGCATGTGATTCACTTCGTTCCTGTGTCTGTTCCTTCAAGGAAATGTCACGCGGTGACATCCGGAGTCCTGTTAGCCCAGTGCTATAGCCCGGATTCACACGCTGCTGACCGACATGCTCGATGTTGATTCATGTATGCCTGTCCCCGTAAGTTAGTGCCACTTTGGGTTCACGACTAGTCATGTCGGCCCGGGTTCTCTGTCATATGGATGCTAGCGACACTATCATATACGTGAGCCAAAAGGCGCAAACGGTCCCGGGCCATGGTAAGGAGACACCCGTGGGAATACCGTGCGTGAGGCTGCAAAGTGATATGAGGTGTTACCGGATAGAATGATGTGACTTGGAATCGGGGTCCTGACATAGAACCTGAGCCGGGGGGCGCGCGGGGTCTCCTGACCCGGCAGCTGCCGACCCGGTGGCTGCCGCTGTCGCTGCGGTGGAGTTCTGCTCGGGCTGTGTCCCTGCCATGAAGACACTGGCCCAATTCGGCGGCTCAACGGGGTCCGGAATACTGCTGCCATCGGAACAGCCCCCGAGCATGTCGTCTTGCAGTTGGTACAACGAGTCCGTCTCACCTGTTGATGATGCAGTATCAGAGCAGATGGCCGTCTCCCCGCCTTCCATCGATCCTTCAGAGTATTCACCGCCATGGACGCAGCCTACGAAAGCATGCTTCACAACAGATTGAACACGGGTTGACCCGGCGCGCTGAGCCGTTTCGATGAGGTTGGTGTGGACGTCCAGCTCAGGGCCTGACTCGCCGATCCGGCTGATGAAGACGTGAATTCCGCCGAAGGGGACCCGGTACCCGTACTCGATCAAGCCGTCCTCGGAGCCCCAGCCTTCGTCGTTGATGTAGAGTTTGCCGTGACGACTCTTGGTCATCCGGCCCACAGCGTATCCCTTGAGCCCTTCGAAGTTGCCCTTCAAGAACTCAAATCCATCATGCGCTGGCCCCATGGTGGGCGCCAACTGTCATGGAGTTGACACGGCAGATGTCCTAGAGCAAGGACTTAGTCGTAGGGCCATCGCACTAGGAAGCTTAAAGGGTTAATCGGGACAAAGGACACGAGAGAGTTTTTATACTAGTTCGGCCCCTTACGGTGAAGGTAAAAGCCTACGTCTAGTTGTGATTGGTATTGCTGAGGTTTCGATCTCCAAGAGGCTCAACTCGCCGGCTTGGTTATCGACTTGGTTGTTTCTTGCCCTAAACCACCACCGGGTCGTCCCCTTATATACACGGGTTGACGCCTGGTGGTCTACAGAGTCTCGGCCGGTTCATAATCGTGTCCGGCTCGGTGACTTCCTTTACATGCCTTTTTGTACAAGTATTTCCTTACATACGGCGGTTTACAATATCAGGCCTTAAGCCGGCCCCAGGCCTTTGGGCCTTCTATACATTTAATAAACCATCATCTTAAATGTTTATCGGGCTTCTTCTGTAACCCACCATCTGAGCTGACCCGGCCCCTCCTGGGCGGGTCATACTGGTAGTAATATCCCCAACAAAGAGTAAGAAAGATTCTTCCTCTGGTAGTAACAACAATCATGCTAAATCCAATGTTGTTGCTTCTAGTAGTTCTCTTGATTCCACTAATGATTCTCTTAGCCAAGTTACACTTGAGCAAGAAAATAGCTTATTGAAGGGAATTATAGAGAAAGGTGTTTACAAGAGTCTTGCTAGAAGTAAGCAATTTGAGGAAACTGTACGCAAGCAAGGAAGACACCGGAAGAACCAAGGTGTTGGTTTTGAACGAAAGTTCAATGCCAATGGAGTTGAGTGGGAAGAAGATCAATACCCCAAGACAAAGTTTGTTCCTCAACAAGAGAAGTATGATCCTACTTCTTTCCAAGGAACACAAGCTCAGGATGATCTTCCACCACAAGACCACAAGCTAAAAGGCAAGGACAAGCTTCAAGAGGAGATTGATGCATTTGAAGAAGATCCTAAGGCCTTGGTCAAGTGGGTTCCCAAGACTACATCAAGTTCCACTTCATCAAGTACGACTACAACTCCAAGGATTACCATCAAGATGGTGTGGATCCCTAAGAAGAGGAACTAGAGAGTTCTTGAGGGTGACTCCGCCAATGTACTTCACTCTTATCATCTTGGCAAGGACAAGTGCAAACAACTTCCATATCTTGCACTAGTTCAAGGAGTCACAATCCCTCTTGTTGGTAATACAAGGGACAAGGTATTGAAAGTGCAACTCACTCCAAAGGATTGCTCCGAATGATCTACATCAACATTGAGCATCTACATCTTCAACACCTACATGAAGTCATCATCGACAAAACCCAAGGTTAGTTCATCCCTCTTAGGGGGGATATCACATCTAGGGGGAGCTTTACTCTAATCAATTGAGCTAAAGCAACTCTAATGATGTGAGCACAATAATGCTTTATGTAAAAGTGGAAACCCCACTTGCGCTTAAACGATGAGTATGACCTATGATCAAATGTTCTCATTTGACTCCTAAGTCAATATACTCATATATAGATGACCTAGTCATCGCCAAATTGCTTGATAGATGCTAGAGTGATTGTGCATGCTTTGTCACATATTTCATTTGCCATTTTATTGTGTGAGCATGTTGGATGCATATTTTACTCATTTGAGGACATCCATTTGTTGCTTTGAGTGTTTGGCTTTTTCTCTTTTGCCAAATGGATGGACAAGAATGCCTAAGAACTCCCTCTAGCTATCTATGCTTTTTTCGTATCAAACTCTATTTATGCTACATCACAAAGTTTGATCAAGTCATATTCGAACCACTCTGTGTGAGGAGCACTTGGAGTCCCCGATTCCTCATAGACTTAAACTTCCAAAACCTCTTTGTGCATTTTGGTATGACCAAGTCATCTATTTCGGCCACACCGAGATCACTAAGTTGATCTAGGTTTTCAATCTCGGTGCAACCGATTTGAACTTTTCGGCCACACCGAGTTGCAGTAACCGCTTGCGATTCTGCATCTCGGTGCCACCGAGTTGTTCCACTCGATCACATCGACAGGGTCGGGATATATAAACCCACGGGTGAGATTTGGAAATTTCTTCGAAACCTCTGAGCCCGCGCGTATCCTGCTCTGCCGCCTCGGGTCTACGGATTGTCTTCTCGCCGCCAGTGACCTCCTGCCACTGGTTTCCGTCACCGTCAACGGAATTCTGCCCTTCCGTTGTCACCGTAGCGAACTCCGCCGAACTAGGGTATGAGTTCGATCCTTTGTACTATTCTTTTAACTCCGATTCATAGCACATTACTTTGCCAGTATCATGACCACGTATGCAATCAATCCATCCACTGAAAACTTCCTTTAGATTAGATTGGATTTGAAAATTTAGGGTTAGGTCTCCGCCAGACTCATCTCGGACCGACCGAATTGTAGAAATCGGTCTCACCGATTTGGCTTAGGCCATAGCACTTGCACTTTCGGTCTGACCGAAAATTGCAAATCGGTGTGACCGAGTTCAATTCTTTGTGAAACCCTAGCAGTCTCGGTGCCACCGAACTTTGACTCGGTCTGACTGAGTTCACTAGTTTAGGTTCCAAAAGCTACTTCGGTATCACCGAGTTTACAAATCGGTAGCTCCGAAATGCTTTCTGTGAAGAACTAAAACTAAGTTTTTAAGTCATCTGTTTTGCAAAAACTCTGCACTTTGTGATGCTCATCCACTCTACCTCATCTATATCTATTCACAGGGTCTGCGGTAAGTAAGTTTGCAGAAATGTCTGATCAAAGCGACAGCCAGAACGGGTCTGAAGAACAAGTGCAATTGAGTGAGGGCACTAGTCCCTCTAGCACTTCTGATGAGGGCAGCAGGAGCACACCAAGTAACTTGCCCAAGGCAGCCACCAGGTCAAGGAAGAAGAAAACCTCAAAGTCTAAATGTGAGGACTATGTGGTTGTTGAGGAGGAAGTCAGCTCCAAGAAGAAGGTGCTGAAAAAGGAATATGGCACAGTTGCATCAACTAAGCTTGGCTTGCACAAGAAGGCCCCTGCTAGGAGGGTGCCAACCTTAAAGGTTAGAGCCTCAACTGCTGAAACCTCCAAACCAACTGAAGAGGCTGCTGGAGAAGGAAAGAAGAGAAAGGAAAGAGTCAAGAAGAGCACTGCCAGAGTGCTTGGTAGATCCTCCATTATGAGAGATCCAGAAGAAGAGGAGGAGGAAGAGGATGCTGCACCAGCACCCAAAGCTCAGAAGCTTATGGGAGATGCAATTAAGTCGGGGGCTGCTCCATCAAAGCCCAAGTCTGCTCCCAAAGCTCAAGCTCAGAAACCCCCAAAGCCCAAGAGAAATACCAGGAGTATACCTGCTGAGGAAAAGAACAAGGCCCCATTACCTGAAGCTGAAGAAGAGGAAGATGATTCACTTGTTTTGAGGAAGTTGAAACCCAAAATTCCTGGCCACAATGATGCTCATCCAGTCGCTGAGGACATGCACATCAGGAAAGATGCAGCACTGAGATTGTGGAGACAGTCTGATCCCTATGTTGTTAGGAGGAGGACTGCAGTTGATTACAGGTTTCACACTAAGGAACAACAAGACTTCTATGAGACAATTTTGGTTGACAAGAAGCCCATTGTATGTGACATGAAATGGATGGATTGGGAATACATCCAGGAGAATGAAGATCACTTCCTAGGAGTTTATGACAGCTTCAAGGCATGTGGAGTAGATGAATTTGTTGGACAAAAGCTCACCAAATGGAATGATGAGCTGATCATGCAGTTTTACTCCACTGCCCACTTCTATCCAGATGGAAGGATAGTATGCATGTCTGAGGGTACAAGGTACCAATCCACAGTTGAGGAATGGGCCAAACTGATCAATGCCCCAGAGGAACATGAAGATGACTTGGATGTGTATGCCAAGAAAAAGAAGGATCACAACTACATGGCAAACATGTACAAAGAGATCCCAGATAAAGCTTTGGAGACACACAAGTTTGGATCCGTACATTTCTTGTTGTCTGGTATGCCTACCATCAACTGGATCTTAAGGCACACATTGCTACCCAAGTCAGGAGATCACAACATGATCAGAGGGCATTCTATCAACCTGCTACAGCTTTTTGATGTCCCTCGGAATTTCAAGGTTATGAGTTTGATTGTAGAAACAATCAAGAGGACATCTGTTGATCAGAAGAGAATTTGTGGGTATGCTCCACACATTCAGGAGCTCATCAACTCCAAGATGGGCACAGGAACTTATTTGCTGGACAAGGAGCATCTACCCTTACACCCTGAATTTGAAGACAACACTATTGTGATGAATGAGGAGGAACCATCATCAGCTCAAGTCCAGGAGAAGAGAGCCAAAGAAAAGGAAGAGAAAGCTGCAAGGATGCTAAGTGCAAAAGAAGCATCTCAAGTTTTCCTGAAGAGCAAGCAAGATAAATTAGGCTATCTGATTCAAGATACACTAAGGATTGAGAAGGGCTTGGCCACCCTGACTCAGAATCAGGAGAGCCTGGAGAGGACTATTGAGACAAAATTCTATGATCTTGACCTTAAGGTAACTGAGATTCAGACTACTGTTGAACAGCTTCGGGAGGAAGTAGAGGAGAGGAGAGGAAAGGAAACTACTGATGCTTTTCAGCGTGTGCCACGAGGTCTGAGGTCTGCTGCAGTGCCAGTTTTAGATGCTAGAGCTACATCAACAGCACCAGCAGCTACAGCTCCAGTGCCACCTCCAGCACCTACTCCACCAGCTCCAACTACATCGACTGATGCCTTCATCCTTGGAGTTCTCTCTACACCACCTCCCAAAGACCAAGCCTGAGAGACGCATAGCACTATGCATTTTCGAAATTTTTGGTAACTTGTTGCCAAAGGGGGGGAATATGTATAGATCATAGGCTTCGAGAGAGAGTGTCTTGCTTTTTTATCTCTCTTGATTTTGGTTGAACTTTATGTCCTTGTGAGATACTTGTTTGATCATGTGGTTGATCATTTGCTACCTTAATGATTGTTTGATGATACTATATTTTATATCTCATATATGATCATTCACTTGCTTGGTTGGTGATGAGTGCATGCTTTTAATTTCTATCATTTTGAGCGCTGCACTAAGATGTATGTGACATGGAAGAGTAACCCATGATCCTAATCGATTGTGCATTTGCATTGAAAAGCAAATCTTAAATAATGCACAAATTTAGGGGGAGCTCTTGCTTATCACATACTTCTCAAAGCGACGATGTTTTCCAATCTTATGATCATTTGTCGAAGCTTTGATCTATATGTTGTCATCAATTACCAAAAACGGAGAGATTGAAAGTGCAACTATCCCTGGGTGGTTTTGGTAATTCCTAACAACATATAGCTCATTGAGCTAATGCTATTTTAAGATAAATATTTCAGGAAAGCTCAATGATTGGCATGGCATGGATTAGAAAGTGGACCCCTCAAAATGCTAAGGACAAAAGATTGGTTCAAGCTCAAAGCACAAGACTCTACATTTTACTTTTAGTGATCCAAGATCACATTGAGTCCATAGGAAAAGCCAATACTATTAAAAGGGGGTGAGGTGTTGCTTAATGAGTTACTTGCTCAAAATGCTTAGTGATATGCTCCAAAAACACTCAAATACTTTCTCATATCCACATATGTCCCAAACCAAAAGTCAAACTCGGCCCCACCGAAATCTTCTATCCGGTGCCACCGTGTTCACTTGACATAGCCACTGCCAAAAACCTTAATCAATTCGGTCTCACCAATAGGGATCTCAGTCTCATCGGGATGGGATTGCAAACTCTCTGTTTCCCTCCGTAACGTTTTGGTCCAACCGAGATGAGCGATCGGTCCCACCGAGATTGCAATGCAAACTCTCTGTTTCCCCTTCGTAACATTTCAGTCTAACCGAGATGAGCGAATTGGTCCCACCGAGTTTGCCTGACCAACTCTCTATTTGTCTATTACCAAAATCGGTCCCACCGAGTTTGTGTAACCGGTCTCACTGAGATTACGTTATGCCCTAACCCTAATGGAATCGGTCCCACCGAGTTGACATATCGGTCCCACCGAAAATCCTAACGTTCACATTTTGAACTAAATCGGTCTGAACGAGTTTTATAATTCGGTCCCACCGAGTTTGGTGATTTGTGTGTAATGGTTAGATTTTCTGTGGAGGCTATATATACCCCTCCACCCACTCTTCATTCATGGAGAGAGCCATCAGAACATGCCTACACTTCCAACATACATTTTCTGAGAGAGAACGCCTACACTTGTGTTGAGGTCAAGATATTCCATTCCAACCACATAAATCTTGATCTCTAGCCTTCCCCAAGTTGCTTTCCACTCAAATCATCTTTCTACCAAATCCAATCCTATGACAGAGAGTTGAGTGTTGGGGAGACTATCATTTGAAGCACAAGATCAAGGAGTTCATCATCAACACACCATCTATTACTTTTTGGAGAGTGGTGTCTCCTAGATTGGTTAGGTATCACTTGGGAGCCTCCGTCAAGATTGTGGAGTTGAACCAAGGAGTTTGTACGGGCAAGGAGATCGCCTACTTCGTGAAGATCTACCCTAGTGAGGCAAGTCCTTCATGGGAGATGGCCATGGTGGGATAGACAAGGTTGCTTCTTCATGGACCCTTCGTGGGTGGAGCCCTCCGTGGACTCGCACAACTGTTACCCTTCGTGGGTTGAAGTCTCCATCAACGTGGATGTACGATAGCACCACCTATTGGAACCACGCCAAAAATCTCCGTGTCTACATTGTGTTTGCTCCCTCCAAACTCCTCCCTTTACCTTCATATGCAATTGTTTTACATTCCACTGCTATACTCTTAGAATTTCATGTGTAGGTTGATTACTTGAATTGTGCTAAGTTGCTAAAATCTGCCAAGACTTAAAATTGGGAAAATGCTAGATTTTTATTTGGTCAAGTAGTCTAATAACCCCCCTCTAGACATACTTTCGATCCTACAAGTGGTATCAGAGCTTTGGTCTTCATTTGCTTTGATTTCCATAGCTTTTGGTGATCATAGCCTTGGTTTCACAACCTAGGAGAGTATGGCATCTAGTGAGGGAAATTACCACCGTAGAGGTCCTTACTTTGATGGTACTAATTTTGCTAGTTGGAAGCATAAGATGAAAATGCATATTCTTGGACATAACCCCGTCGTCTGGGCTATTGTGTGTATTGGCTTGCAAGGTGAATTCTTTGATGGGGGAGAACCAAACCGTGAAGCTACCACGGAAGAGTTGAAGATGCTGCAATACAATGCTCAAGCTTGTGATATTCTCTTCAACGGATTGTGCCCGAAAGAATTCAACAAAATCAGCCATCTTGAGAATGCAAAGGAAATTTGTAATACTTTGATTGATATGCACGAAGGTACCGACTCCGTCAAGGAATCCAAATTGGATGTGCTTCAAATTTGTGATACTTGTCCCACATTTTTTAAATACTTATTCAACATTTTTCAAATACTTGTTCAACATTTTCAAAAAAAGTGTAGATTATTTTTTGTAATATATATAATATTTTAAGTATAAAAAAGTACAAAATTAAAGCAAAAAAGGAAACAAAAAATAAAAAACAAAAATAGAAAAATAGTATGTGGCCTGTCATGCCCGTGGGCCAGCCCATCTTGGTCGTCCCTTTAGTGACTCCGAAGGTGGACTCGCTGAAAGTGAGACATAGGGACACCCTGCTCGGGCGTTCATTCGTAAAAAAATAGATGAACAACTAGTTAACAAATGCCCTCCGCGAAGGCACTTTTCATGCTGGGAGTGCTCCACGGATTCCTCGTCAACATGTCACGCACTCGACATTTCCCGTCATATATTTTATTGATTATTCCTGATTTTTTATTTCTTGGTTTTCTCTAGGGTTTACAAAAATGTTTTCTATTTTATTTGGTTTTCTCCTATCGGAAGCACGAGTGTGTTGTGCTTCCACGTGAAGCGTGAATGTGCTTCCGTGTGGTGTGCTTTACGTGTGAGCACGGGTGTGCTTTGACGTGTATGCGGAAGAACAAGTGTGCTTCTGTGTGTAGCACAGATGCTTCACGCTGCTACACACGGAAGCATAATTGTGCTTCACATCGGGAGAACACAAGTTTACTTGGAAGCACGGGGTTGTGCAGTTTGGTAGTTCATTTTGGGAGCATAATTTTCTTTGAAAAACAAGTTCTTATTAACATGGTATTTAGTTTTCAAAACCTCAATGCAGAAATGCAATAGTGAAAAATGGTTGTAATTTGGATGCACAGTTCGCAAGATATTTCGTTTTGAAAAAATCTACAAAAAGCACAAACAAGCCCACACATTCCTCCCTCGCGCGGGGAGAAAACCCCCACCAAAACTCCCTGGTTGCGACAATTGGTGCACATGTGATAGGTTACATGTCACCACCAAGGAAGAGGAATTAACCTTCGTAAGGGGTGCCTCTTAATTAGTGATTTCAACACTCACCACCATGAACGTATGCACGCGGATCATACCCTATGAGCACCTTCGAGAGACTAATTGACAAAGTCACCACATGCATCTTGTAGTCAATAGGAATGTCGTCTCCCACAGAAAGAACAACATTGGAAACCTGAAACGAATTCAAGAAAATGCAAGCTATTTGAAAGTTATAAGGGTTTGACATTGTAGGGTATTTTGTGCAAATGTTACATTTATTTCTAGTTGGGAGAAATGATTTAAATTAGATGAGGATATCCTAGGAGCTTCTAGTTGATTGACACTGATTCATGACTGGAATAAATCACAACCGTTGGATTTAAAAAGGGGTTCACACGGCTCAGATTAAAGGGCCATGTGGCGTCATCCTATTGGACGATACTACTTTGCGGGATGGGTTGTTGTGAGCCGTTTGATTAAGTGGAGATTTACCACTGGTGTTCTATTACACTAGGGTTCAGTAGAGAGGCGAATTGCTCATCGAAGGAAGTCGTTGGAGTTGGGAACTATGGCGGCGCGGTGCTCGGAAGTGGACGGTGTGCTCGACGAAGAGAGGAGGTCGCTGGAGCTCGATAAAGGATAGATGGGGTGTGGTTCCCTCGACGATGTCGCTTTGGTCCTCGGGTGGCCTGGCGGTTGATACGTCTCCTCGTATCTATAATTTTTTATTGTTCCATGCTATTATATTATCCATCTTAGGTGCTTTATATGCTATTTTATATGATTTTTGGGACTAACCTATTAACCTAGAGCCTAGTGCCAGTTTCTGGTTTTTCCTTGTTTTTGAGTATCGCAGAAAAGGAAAACCAAACGGAGTCCAATTGACCTGAAAACCTACGGAGATCATTTCTGGACCAGAAGAAGCCCACGGAGCATTGGATATGGACCAAAAGAGTCCCAAGGCCACAACGAGGGTGGGGGCGCGCCCTACCCCCCCTGGGCGCGCCCCCTATCTCGTGGCCGCCTTGGAGACCCCCCTGACTTGTTCCCGACGCCAACACCTCTTATATATACCCAAACTTCCATAACATAACCTAGATCGAGAGTTCCACCGTCGCAAGCCTCCGTAGCCACCGAAATCCAATCTAGACCCGTTCCGGCACCCTGCCGGAGGGGGGAATCCCTCTTTGGTGTTCATCTTCATCATCCCGGTGCTCTCCATGACGAGGAGGGAGTATTTCACCCTCAGGGCTGAGGGTATGTACTAGTAGCTATGTGTTTGATCTCTCTCTCTTGTGTCTTGATTTGGAACGATCTTGATGTACCGCGAGCTTTGCTATTGTAGTTGGATCTTATGATGTTTCTCCCCCTCTATCTCCTTGTGATGAATTGAGTTTTCCCTTTGAAGTTATCTTATCGAATTGAGTCTTTAAGGATTTGAGAACACTTGATGTATGTCTTGCATGTGCTTATCTGTGGTGACAATGGGATACTCACGTGATCCACTTGATGTATGTTTTGGTGATCAACTTGCGAGTTCCATGACCTCGTGAACTTATGCATAGGGGTTGGCACACGTTTTCGTCTTAACTCTTTGGTAGAAACTTTGGGGCACTCTTTGAAGTTCTTTGTGTTGGTTGAATAGATGAATCTGAGATTGTGTGATGCTTATCGTATAACCATACCCACGGATACTTGAGGTGACATTGGAGTTTCTAGGTGACATTAGGGTTTTGGTTGATTTGTGTCTTAAGGTGTTATTCTAGTACGAACTCTTGAATAGATCGATCAGAAAGGATAACTTTGAGGTGGTTTCATACCCTACAATAATCTCTTCGTTTGTTCTCCGCTATTAGTGACTTTGGAGTGACTCTTTGTTGCATGTTGAGGGATAATTATATGATCCAATTACATTATTATTGTTGAGAGAACTTGCACCAGTGAAAGTATGAACCCTAGGCCTTGTTTCCTAGCATTGCAATACCGTTTACGCTCACTTTTACCACTTGCTACCTTGCTGTTTTTATATTTCCATATTACAAAAACCTATATCTACCATCCATATTGTACTTGTATCACCATCTCTTCGCCGAACTAGTGCACCTATACAATTTACAATGTATTGGGTGTGTTGGGGACACAAGAGACTCTTTGCTATTTGGTTGCAGGGTTGCTTGAGAGATACCATCTTCATCCTATGCCTCCCATGGATAGATAAACCTTAGGTCATCCACTTGAGGGAAATTTGCTACTGTCCTACAAACCTCTACACTTGGAGGCCCAACAATGTCTACAAGAAGAAGGTTGTGTAGTAGACATCAAGCTCTTTTGTGGCGCCGTTGCTGGGGAGGTTAGCGCTTGAAGGTATATCTTTAGATCTTGCAATCGAATCTTTTTGTTTCTTGTTTTATCACTAGTTTAGTCTATAAAAGAAAATTACAAAAAAATGGAATTAAGGGTACCTCATATGCTTCATCTTTTTAATATCTTTCATGAAAATAAGGATTCCGATAATTGTGCCAAAATGCTAGAAGAAGAATGTATTAAAATGTTTGGCACTAAATCTTTGAATGATGAGCATGATTGCAATGTTGTTAGTACGAACTCTTTGAATATCCATAGTACTAATGATGATTGCACTAGTCATGATGAAAATGTCTCTTATAAGCATGTCAACATTTGTGGAGTGCATAGGGTTTGCAACTACACACCAAATAGGGAAGATAGATTTTCCAAGAGGCATAAGTATTTAGAAACTAAATGGTTGCAAGAAAGGCTAGATGTTTGTGCTGAAAATTTAAATTTTCTTAGCCATCCTTGTGAACTTTGCAATGAACGTGGTCATTTAAATATCCAATGCAAATTGTTTCATGATCGAATCGTGTCCAAAAATTGTGATGACTTGATTTCCCTTGCACATCATAATGAACTTAGTTTGCTTCTGGGTTATGAAGAAATGAAACATATAACTAAGGATATTCCAGAATTTTCCCTTGATAAAGTTCTTGATTTTGATCTAGAGGAAATTTATATGTATTGTGTGGTGAATTGCATTGAAAATCCTTATATTGCCAATTACATAAAGTCAAGAAAACAATTAGAAGATGAAGAGAATACTACTGAAATGGAAGAGATTTCCCAATATCCTCCTATTTTTTCTTATGATGAATCAGGTAATGAGGAGGAGCCGTCTATCCAACCAATCTCATTAATAAGGAGCTCTCAAAAGAGGGTTAAACCCACACATGATGCGAAGAAGAAAAAGAAAAGACGTAGAAGCAAAGGTAAAAAGGTATCCCTCCCAAATGATGTTGCTCCTATTACTCATTGTGATGATGATAATTGCTATACTATTGGTGCTATCCATACTATTAATGATGAGAGTGATTATGCTTATGATATGAAAAGGCCCAAGCTTCGGGATGCTATGTTTGATGAGAATGACATGTTTGAGAATTTATTTGCTGCAATTAATGTTTGTCCCAAGCTTGGGGATGCTATGTTTCATGAATATGGTATATTTAACCTCCCAAGTTTTGATATGCAAATTTATTATGATGATAGCATGCCTCCTATTTATGATGGTTATATTGATGAAAGTGGGTTTGGAAGAGTGTCAACTTTAGGAAGTAATGATACCACTATTTTGGAGGGTGTTTAATCTTATTGTGACAATTATGAAAGTGGATTTGGAGAGGTCATGACTTTATTTAGTAATGATTCCACTATTTCAGTAGAGGTTCCAATTGATTATGAGAACAAAGTTGCTATCTATGATGATTATTGTGATGACATGTATGCTTTAAAGAATAATGATATCCATGAAACTTGTCATCATGATTTTAACTTTAAATTGGATTATGCCTCACATGATAGTTATTTTGTTGAGTTTTCTCCCACTTCTATTCATGAGAAGAAATTTGCTTATGTGGAGAGTAATAAAAATTCTATGCTTGTAGATCATGAAAAGAATGCTTTATGTGATGGTTATATTGTTTAATTCATTCATATGATAGTGAAAATTATTATGAGGGGGGAATATATGCTTGTAGGAATTGCAATAATATCAAGTTTCCTCTCTATGTGCTTAAAATCTTGAGGTTATCCTTGTTTTACCTTCCTATGCAAGTTGATTCTTGTTCCCATAAGTTATTTTCTCACAAAATCCCTATGCATAGGAAGTGGGTTAGACTTAAATGTGCTAGTCATATGCTTCTTGATGCTCTCTTTGTGTTTCAATTCTTATCTTTTATGCGAGCATCATTGAAACCATCATGCCTAGCTAAAAGGCATTAAAAAAAGTGCTTGTTGGGAGACAACCCAATATTTACCCTTACTGTTTTTGAATGTTCACATGATTATGCTACTACAGTAATCATGTTTTATAGCTTTTGTTTCAATAAAGTGCCAAGTAAAGCCTTTAGGATCTTCTTGGGTGATTGTTGCTTGATCTTGCTGATAAAAACAGAAAGTATGCGCTCACGAAAATAATCATTATTTTTTATCAGAGAGTGATAAAATACCAATTCCAACTGCAGTAGATCAATATACTTTTTATCCTGGTCTTCCTAAGTTTTCAAAAAAATTGGAGTTACAGAAGTATTCGAAACCTCCAGATTTCTACAGACTGTTCTGTTTTTGACAGATTCTGTTTTTTATGTGTTGTTTGCTTATTTTGATGAATCTATGAGTAGTATCGGAGGGTATGAACCATAGATAAGTTGGAATACAGTAGATATTACACCAATATGAATTTAGAATGAGTTCACAACAGTACCAAAAGTGGTGATTTATTTTCTTATACTAACGGAGCTTACGAGTTTTCTGTTGAGTTTTGTGTTGTGAAGTTTTCAAGTTTTGGGTAAAGATTCGATGGGCTATGGAATAAGGAGTGGCAAGAGCCTAAGCTTGGGGATTCCCAAGGCACCCCAAGGTAATATTCAAGGACAACCAAGAGTCTAAGCTTGGGGATGCCCCGGGTGGCATCCCCTCTTTCCTCTTCGTTCATCGGTAACTTTACTTGGAGCTATATTTTTATTCACCACATGATATGTGTTTTGCTTGGAGTGTCATTTTATTTTATTTTGTTTTGCTTGCTGTTTGAATAATATCCCAAGATCTTAAATTCTTAAATGTTAGAGAGTCTTCACATAGTTGCATAATTATTCGACTACTCATTGATCTTCACTTATATCTTTTGGAGTAGTTTGTCATTTGCTCTAGTGCTTCACTTATATCTTTTTAGAGCATGGAGGTAGTTTTATTTTGAAGAAATTGTTTAACTCTCATGCTTCACTTATATCATTTTGAGAGTCTCTAAACAACATGGTAGTTTGCTTTGGTTGTGAATTTAGTCCTAATATGATGGGCATCCAAGATGGGTATAATAAAAACTTTCATATAGAGTGCATTGAATACTATGAGAAGTTTGATACTTGATAATTGTTTTGAGATATAAAAATGGTAATGTTAGAGTCATGCTAGTTGGGTAATTGTGAAATTGAGAAATACTTGTGTTAAAGTTGGCTAGTCCCATAGCATGCACGTATGGTAAACGTTGTGTGACAAGTTTGAAGCATGGGGTGTTCTTTGAGTTCTTTCCTTATGAGTGGCGCGCGGTCGGGGACGAGCGATGGTCTTTTCCTACCAATCTATCCCTCTAGGGGCATGCGTAGTAGTACTTTGCTTCAAGGGCTAATAAACTTTTGCAATAAGTATATGAGTTATTTATACTAATGTGAGTCCATGGATCATACGCACTCTTACCTTTCCGCAATTTGCTAGCCTCTACGGTACCGTGCATTGCCCTTTCTCACCTCGAGAGTTGGTGCAAACTTCGCCGGTGCATCCAAACCCCGTGATATGATACGCTCTATCACACATAAGCTTCCTTATATCTTCCTCAAAATAGCCACCATACCTACCTATTATGGCATTTCCATAGCCATTTCGAGATATATTGACATGCAACTTTCCATCGTTCCGTTTATTATGACACGCTCCATCATTGTCATGTTGCTTTGCATGATCATTGTCGGTGTCAAAACCGGCGGATCTCGGGTAGGGGGTCCCGAACTGTGTGTCTAAGGCGGATGGTAACAGGAGGCAGGGGACACAATGTTTTACCCAGGTTCGGGCCCTCTTGATGGAGGTAAAACCCTACGTCCTGCTTGATTAATATTGATGATATGGATAGTACAAGAGTAGATCTACCACGAGATCAGAGAGGCTAAACCCTAGAAGCTACCCTATGGTATGATTGTATGTTGTCCTATGGACTAAAACCCTCTGGTTTATATAGACACCAGAGAGGTTAGGGTTACACAAGGTCGATTACAAAGGAGGAGATACACATATCCGTATTGCCTAGCTTGCCTTCCACGCCAAGTAGAGTCCCATCCGGACACGAGACGAAATCTTCAATCTTGTATCTTCATAGTCTAACAGTCCGGCCAATGGAGATAGTCCGGCTGTCCAGAGACCCCCTAATCCAGGACTACCACAGTAGCCCCTGAACCAGGCTTTCAATGACGATGAGTCCGACGCGCAGTATTGTCTTCGGCATTGCAAGGCGGGTTCCTCCTCCGAATACATCACGGAAGAATTTGAATATAAGGATAGTGTCCGACCCTGCAAAATAAGTTCCAAATACCACCGTAGAGAGAATAATATTTCCACAAATCCAATTTGCTGACTTGTTTTGGCAACACAACATTACGTCACGGCCCGGTGATTATTCGAACCGTTTCTTTTAACTAGCCCCGCACATAACGCGAGGCAGTTTTTTGACACGTCTCGTCAAAGCAAAGATCGTGTCCCCTTATCACGGGATTCTCATCAATACGGGCATGGGTAACCCAACTGCGTTTAGGACTCCTAGATTATAGGCAAGCCCCAAACGGCCACGGAGAGGACGCTTGGTATTCATCCTCTTTATAAAGGGCCTAGACTTTCACTTTTCTCCCTCCCGTGCTCAATCGAATCCTTCCCCCGCCTCGAGTTCTAACACCCAAAGCCCAGGTCAGGTGCTCCGGATCTTCAACCATGTCCGGATCCAGCCTTCAAGGTCGATGGATGCTCTCCTCCATTACGGAAGAAGATATCAAGAAGTTGAGGGAGGCCAGATATCTGACCGCCGAAGTTTCGCATCGGCTGCCTGCCCGAGGGCAGGTCGTCCCTACTCCTGAACCCAACGAAAACGTCGTGTTCATCTCTCACTTCCTCCGAGGTCTAGGTCTCGCTCTGGATCCCTTCATAAGGGGTTTGATGTTTTACTACGGGCTAGACTTCCACGATCTAGCCCAGGACTCCTTTCATCACATCTCGGCATTTATTATCGTGTGTGAGGCCTTCCTCTGCATTACCCCTCACTTCGGCCTGTGGCTCAAGACCTTCGATGTGAAGCCGAAGACAATCGAGGGGCAGCACGTAGCGTGTGGAGGTGCATTAATAAGCAAGATTGCGGGAGCCCCGTGGCCAAAAGATTCCTTTCTAGAGGTGTCCGGATTATGGCAACAGGAGTGGTTTTACATCACAGCTCCTAGAAGTGCCAAGTGGGTGGCTCCCCCCGCTTTCCGCTCGGGCCCCCCACCACAACTGATGTCATGGATTAGCAGAGGGCTGAGCTGGGGTTCAGCCAAGGACATGCCTGTACTGCAAAGCCGTATTCAAGATCTCTTCGAGGGAGATTTTAATTTGGTTATGATAATGCAAGTCATGCTGGTTCGTCGAGTCCAGCCATGCAAACGCCGGCCCCTTCGCTTGTGGGAGTTCAACCCAGAAGGACCGCGCGCTATTCAAAGTTTCCTTGGCCTGACACACGAGGAGATGTACAAGTCATTCTTCGGACCTCAAACAGAGTATCCGGACACTACCGAGGATGTGGGCCTGAGTAGCAACTGCACCGCCGAACAAGTAAGTAATCCTCTAGCCGAGCACACCATCTTTTATTTACCATGACGTCATTTCTGAGAAATCGCCCTTTGACCAGGACTGGCTAACAAAGGCGAAGATGATTCGGTGTTCGGCCCCCCTCCCTGAGGGTTTGGAAAATCCGGTACTAGAAAAGATGCTCGAGCTTGCACCTTGCCCGGAGCCCTCAAAGGAAGACACGGGGGGGGATAATATGGGCTAAAGCGGGCCCCAGTCGCTGCCAGTTCCAACCGAGGGAATGAGCGCCTCCATAAGGGAGGATAAACAAGGAGAAGATTCTGACATTCTCTCGCTATGGGGGAGGAAGAGGACTACCTCTGAGGATCCGGAAACCGAGACCTCCAAACGGGAGAAAAGGTCTCCAACAGAGGGTCCTGCCTCGGGGGGTGCTCTTGCCGCACAAAGTCCACGCGGGGATCAGCCCTCCCACGAGTTGTAAGTGATAAAAAAATACTTTAATAGTGAAGGTATACTACCTTTCCTCTGAGAAAAATAACCGAAGCATATATCTTTCAGTTCGGATCTTAGCCCTTCTCAGCTGAGCTCATCTTCGGGGGATCTTCTTCCAGAGATGATGGAGAGCGAAACGCCTCCCCCGGACTCCCCCGCTCAAGAAGCGGGCAACCTCGAAGTGTCTTCATGGAGGGCCTCTCCGGATCCGGTGAGGCCAGAAGATAATCCCATAGTCACCCGAAGTCCCCAGCGTCCAGCTCTCGAAGAGAGCAAACAAAAGAGTCCGGCACCGTCTGGTATGCGGTTGGACATTCTGAGGGAGCTGTTGGAGCAAGCGGCCATCTCAAAAGAACACCGTACGTTGATGGGTATGGTGATGGAAAGAATTTCATCCGCCGAAAGCGGATTACATGATGCCTTTATGAGTCTACTGAAGGGCTTTGAGGTACGTGAAATGACATACTTTTTGATAGTACCGCACATGTTAGGTGTGCCCTGTGTATATAGTAGCCCCTGAGACTCTGGTTGTCGTTGAGAACGGCGACGAACAGAGGATCATAGTCCCAGGTAATAACCAGACTGCCTTTATGTGCAGGTGGTGGAGGCTCCAGTGGCTAGCCGGACTAGTGAGTTTGCCGAACTAAAGCGACAATTGGATGCGGCAGACGCCGACATCGAGCTTGTTAACAAGCGGCTTGACGAGTCACAGGGTAAGTAATGTTTTCTGGTGAATGTCACAAAATAAGAGCAGCATGATGCCAGTATCTTCAATATGTTGTGATTGCAGATGGAGCTGCCACCGTGGAGACCCTTCGGGCGAAACTTGCCCGAGCCGAAGAACAAGCAAGAGCTAGTAATGCGGCTACTTTGAAGGCGGCCGAAGAGTTAAGAGCCAAGAAGGCTGCGCATTGCGAAAGCAAAGAGAAGATGGCCAAGATGGCCATGGAATTAAAAGGCACTGCCGACCGTTGCCAGTTCCTTGAAGAAGAAAACCGAGTGAAGGCAGCAGACCTTGAAAAGGCCACGATGGCGACCAAAGACACTCGCTCTTCTATGAGGGTGAAGAAGGAGGAGCTACGCGAAGCCAGGGATATGTGGCTGGGAAGCCCTTTCTGCTGCAGAGGAAGTTCGGAGATCCGCGGTATGCCCTTCTGGATCGGCTGTGGAGTTCGGCAGACGCATATATGGACTTGGCTGCAAGCGCTGTCGATGCGGTCGAATACTTCCGAGATCAGACAGATCGTGAAGTGGACAAGCTGTTCTAGTCGCAATTTAACGTTCCAGAGCGTCCTCTTCCCTTGGCTAATCAGCTAGCCGAATGGGCCGAACTTAATAGGTTGTCCGGACTTGCCATGAGGTCCGTCGTAGATCATTTGTGGCCGGAGAAGCCGAAGCCGAACAGCTATTTCAGCTTAGTGGAGCAGTTCCTTGGTGCGGTACCACGCAACAATGCGATGAAGAGGTCGGTGTGCATAGAAGGCTCGCGGATGGCCTTTGCCCATGTCAAGGCATACTGGGCGGAGATGGATGCTACCACTGTTGCAGCGCAGGATTCGGCCATAGGCCGAGTAGCTGACGGGCACTATTTTGAAGAGGTTCTTGAGGGTGCTCGTTTGATAGAGGCCTAGTGCTCGAAGAATATTATGTTTGAGTGACATGTATTCCCATTTTAAACACAATGTTTTTATGAAATGTAGTAAGGCTATATTTATACTTTTGCCTCAAAGTAATATGGTGCCTCCTGTGCGGCCGTTTACGTATATATGTATATAACCTGAAAGATTGCAGTCGTCGGCTTCAACCCCCACGCATATAATGTGGGGGTGCTCGCAAAAAACGCGTGTTCACACTTAACCCAACGTCTTGGTCCTATTAAGGAGGTGATAGCGCAGTGAACGAGGCAACCGGACTATGATGCTTTAACACTTTCACTTAGCCAAATGAGTTTGACGGTGGGGCTACTATATAGCCCCTGGTGGCTCCGCACTCTCCCGAACTCGGGGTGCGTATATGCCTGGCCGGGAAACGGCCCTTCGTTAAAGTGGAGGAATTCTAACATTCCGATAGGTCATCGAGTGGTTGACCAGTCTCGCGCTATATCATGACAGTCAGTTTTCGGCTTTCTCTACTGAGGTGCTCGTCCGGACGAACCAGGGCACAATCACAGTAGTTCTCCTGGTGCTGCCTTAGCCGATAGAACGGAACGTAAGGCACCAAAACAGAGGAGCCGGGCAAACCCAACATTTGACCAAAGACATGATTCGGAGCTGATGCATATAAGGCCAAACTCGCGACGCCGAACACTCCCTAAGGTATTCCGTCTTTATGGTATAAACCGGGCCTAAATAGTGCCCTTTGTAAGAAGCCCCTTGTGTCCGGGTACGTGCGTTATTCTGACGTGGCCACATGCCAAGACGTCAGCATCCTTCTCAATTGTACTGAGAATCCGAGGGATGTATATCAACGAGAGACAGTAAAAAAGGTTTACGCAGGGTCTTAATCTAAAAATAATCCTTGGAGCGGGTCCCTGCTGCATGTCTGCGCCTGTGTCTCCGTTGTGCTGTATCCTGGACGGGTGTAGCACGATGGTCATCTGTAAAAGAGAGGAACTTAGGTGAAAAGTTGTCGTGCAAAAAGGTAGTTTTTTAAAGAAACCATGTATAATTAAAGATGAGTAAAAATTGCCACTTGTCTGCGCGCGTTGAGCCCCTTGTATTTGTAATAGGGGTGTGGCCATCAATCCGGTATGAATTACATATAGCTGAGCCGGACTCGTCTAACCGTGTCCGTGGTCTTGACGACCTATCAAATGCTTTAGTTAGTGAGGCCGTTTTTAGTGTGCGGCTGCCAAGGCAGTCGCACTCTCTTTGGCGTGCAAATATCGCTCAATATTTTGATTCACTGTAATGATGCCACGTGGACTGGGCATCCTGAGCGTGAGGGAAGCGTAATGCAGTATTGCATTAAAGCGAGCGAAAGCTTCGCGTCCAAGTAGTGCTTGATAACCACTTTGGAACGGAGCAATGTGGAAGGTTAAATGTTTGCTACGAAAGTTATCGGGGAAGCCAAATATAACCTTTAGTAGCAGGGAACCCGTGCAGTGAGCCCCTGGGCCTGGCGTTACTCCTTTAAAGGTAGTGTTGCTATGGCAAATTTTTGTTGGGTCTATCCCAATTTCGCGGATTGTATCCTGGTATATCAAGTTTAGACTGCTGCCACCGTCCATCAGGACTCGTCTGAAGTGGTATCCGTCAATTATTGGGTCTAATACCAGGGCAGCCCATCCTGCACGCCAGATACTTGCTGAGTAATCACGATGGTCGAAAGTGATCGATTGAGACGACCGGTGGCAGGACTCCGTTGTGATAGGCCCTTGGGCATATTTTTCTGGGAGTGCTGCTTTGTTTCTCCCCTTGATCACATATAACACGTTGACTATTTTGACTTCTGGTGGAAACTTCTTTTGTTCCCCAGTGTCTTGCTTGAGAGGCTCATCCTCGTCTTTGCTTGGTGTATCCTCCCCCTTGTGTACGGCGTTGAGCTTGCCGGACTGCTTGAAGACCCAACATTCTCTATGGGTATGATTAGCGGGTTTGCCAGGGGTGCTATGGATCTGACATACTTGGTCCAGAATTTTGTTTAGGCTGGACAGTTCGTCTCTAGCGCCTTTAGGGGGCGGCTTTTGCTGACCTGGCCGAGAGCTTCTGAATCCGGCGTTTACTATCGTGCTCTTCATGTTGTCTTCTTTATTCCGGTGTTTATTATTGTTGTTGCTCCGTGATTTCCCGTTTCCATCTCTAACTTCGGAAATACCTGGGTCGCTGATGCTGCATCTGGCTAGCCAGCTATCCTCACCCGCGCAAAAGAGGGTCATGAGGCTTGTTAATGCTACCATTGTTCTCGGCTTTTCTTGGCCGAGGTGTCTGGCAAGCCATTCGTCACGGACGCTATGCTTAAAAGCTGCCAAGGCTTCGGCGTCCGGACAGTCAACTATTTGGTTCTTTTTAGTAAGAAACCTGTTCCAAAGTTTTTGGGCGGACTCTCCGGGCTGTTGAGTTATATGACTCAAATCGTCCGCCTCCGGAGGTCGGACGTACGTCCCCTGAAAATTTGCCCGAAAACCATCTTCGAGATCCTCCCAGCTTCCAATGGAAATTTTGGGGAGGCTCTTAAGCCAGTGCCGAGCTGGCCCTTTCAGTTTGAGGGGTAAATACTTAATGATGTGGAGGTCATTTCCTCGAGCCATATGGATATGGAGGATATAATCCTCAATCCAGACACCAAGGTTCGTTGTTCCTCGTATGCCTCTATATTTACGGGTTTGAATCCCTCTAGAAATTCATGATCCAGCACCTCATCGGTGAAACATAGGGGGTGTGCGGCACCTGTGTATCCGGGAGTACCGTGTTCTTCTGATGTTTGTTGTGCTGCGTTGTATGCTGGAGCGTACTTACGTGGTCCATAGATGGATCTGGTTGTGCCGTCCTTTTGATGCGAGTCCTCGCGTGGATCGCGTATTGGCTTATGTGCGGCGTTTTTTGCCGCTCTATGTTGGCCGTGAGGTCGCCTATCC
Organism: Triticum dicoccoides; assembly: GCF_002162155.2. Taxonomy (NCBI): domain Eukaryota; kingdom Viridiplantae; phylum Streptophyta; class Magnoliopsida; order Poales; family Poaceae; genus Triticum; species Triticum dicoccoides. Next base: position 645,811,756 of record NC_041388.1, on the reverse strand, counting down.
GGCCAGATGGCTGTTTTGATTTTTGGTTGTGAGGGGTCTAGGGCCTCCTCATCGAATTCAGGTAGCAACTTCCACTTCGGGTAGCTCTTGGTAGGGCGATTACCGTCGTACTTGGCTGCTGTGTTGAGTACTTTGTTCCATCTAATTTGGAGTGTGTTTTGCGCAGCCTTGAGCCTTTGCTTCTGCTTTTTTAGACTCCTCGCGGTGGCAACAAGCCTTTGATGGGCATTCTCTTGCTCCGGGTGTCTGTCCGGTGTGACGTCATCTGGACTATGATCTTTTACAGAGTCGGGTTGTTCGGCTTGATTCTCCGTGTTGCCGTGGTCCGGCAATGGTTCCCCCTGCTCTAACGCTGGGTCTGTGTGATCGTTATTTCTACCGAGGCGGGATTTGGGGCGGCCCTTACGCTGCCGTTTTGACTGCTTCTCGAGGGAACAACCCTTCGTTGTGTCCTTCCGTTCCTCGTCGTCGTTTTCCTTTGGTGTGTCCACCATGTATACGTCATGTGGTGAAGTGGCTGTCCAGTGCCCTGTGGGCAGTGGTTCCTCTTCGTCTCCCGCATCGTCGTCCATACCGTCGATGTCTTCGGAGTCGAAGTCGAGCATGTCGGTTAAGTCATCGACAGTGGCTACTAAGTGGGTGGTGGGTGGGCCGCGAATTTCTTCGTTGTCCGCATCCTGGTCCTGCTGGACATAGTTCGGCCAGGATTCTCCTAACAAGGAGAGAGACCTTAATGAGTTTAGTATGTCGCCAAAGGGCGAGCGCTGAAAAATATCCGTGGAGGTAAACTCCATGATCGGCGCCCAATCGGATTCGATAGGAACGGGCGCAGGCGGTTCGGAGTCCGTGGCCAGAGAAGGATCCAGCAGTTTAACAACACGGCTCTCGTGCAAGGTAAGGTCGATGTTTGGCTCGATCGCCGCTGAGGGTAAGGCCTCCGTGGCGGGGTCCATCCACCCGTCCATGGACGGTGCAACTGGCTCCGAATTGAGGGTCGGAGCGGCTGCCTGTGCGATCTCCTGAACACTGTCTGATGGTAGAGCTAGATCGTACTCATCGTGACCGCGTGACACACAAGGCAGAGGCTCAAATCCGTCGAAGATCAAGTATTCGCGGATATCGGCAGTGTAGTTTAAGCTTCCAAACCTGACCTGGTGGCCAGGGGCGTAACTTTCAATCTGCTCCAAATGGCCAAGCGAATTGGCCCGCAGTGCAAAGACAACGAACATGAAGATCTGTCCGGGGAGAAAAGTCTCACACTGGACTGCATCTCTATCGATGATAGTAGGATCCATCAGGCCTAACAGCGACATCACAGAGGAACTCTCAATGAAAGCACCAATGTCGGTGTCAAAACCGGCGGATCTTGGGTAGGGGGTCCCGAACTGTGCGTCTAAGGCGGATGGTAACAGGAGGCAGGGGACACAATGTTTTACCCAGGTTCGGGCCCTCTTGATGGAGGTAAAACCCTACGTCCTGCTTGATTAATATTGATGATATGGGTAGTACAAGAGTAGATCTACCACGAGATCAGAGAGGCTAAACCCTAGAAGCTAGCCTATGGTATGATTGTATGTTATCCTACGGACTAAAACCCTTCGGTTTATATAGACACCGGAGAGGTTAGGGTTACACAAGGTCGGTTACAAAGGAGGAGATACACATATCCGTATTGCCTAGTTTGCCTTCCACGCCAAGTAGAGTCCCATCCGGACACAAGACGAAGTCTTCAATCTTGTATCTTCATAGTCTAACAGTCCGGCCAATGGAGATAGTCCAGCTGTCCGGAGACCCCCTAATCCAGGACTCCCACAATCATGTAGTTGACATCGTATTTGTGGCAAAGCCACTTTCAGAATTCCTTCATACATGTCGCTCTTGATTCGTCGCATATACCAGTACATCGCCGGAGGCATTCACATAGAGTCATATTTTTGTTCTAGTATCGAGTTGTAACATTGAGTTATGAGTAAATAAAAGTGTGATGATCATCATTATTAGAGCATTGTCCCATGTGAGGAAAGAAGGATGGAGACTATGAAAAAAAGAGGCCAAAGACCCAAATAAAAAAAGAGGCCAAAGAAGCCCAAACAAAAAAAGAGAGAGAAAAAGAGAGAAGGGACAGTGTTACTATCATTTTTCCACACTTGTGCTTCAAAATAGCACCATGATCTTCATGGTAGAGAGTTTCTTATTTTGTCACTTTCATATACTAGTGGGAATTTTTCATTATAGAACTTGGCTTGTATATTCCAATGATGGGAATCCTAAAAATGCCCTAGGTCTTCGTGAGCAAGCAAGTTGGATGCACACCCACTTAGTTTCTTTAGATGAGCTTTCATACACATATAGCTCTAGTGCATCCGTTGCATGACAATCCCTACTCCTCGCATTGACATCAATTGATGGGCATCTCCATAGCCCGTTGATTAGCCGCGCCAATGTGAGACTTTCTCCTTTTTTTGTCCTCTAACATAACCCCCATCATCATATGCTATTCCACCTATAGTGCTATTGTGGGGACCCCGACTCATAAGTCGTGATCACCGAATGCACGTGTACAGTGATCCCAGAGATCAATGCTCACTGAACACACAGAAACTGAATAACAAGAGTCTTACATCCATACATACCGTATTACACAAGTAGGACCATTATGGTCAAGTCTTGAGTATAACATCGCAGCGGAAATCTTCGTCGATAACTTGGACCCATGCCATCTACCTTAACCCCATAGGCATTCTGACTGGGAAGCGTCCTAGCTCGCATGTTCATCACTGAGGTACTCTTCTTCATATTATGTTCTTTCATGCCTGGCCAATAAAATAACCAGTGGCAAGCCAATGAGTACTTTGAATGTACTCGCAAGCAACCCAAGGGTGATAACAGAATAATTGTGCAAGGCACTACTGCTAATTTGGCACTTTTGCGGAAAGCTAGTTTTTCTCATGCAAGTATGATCAACATTTATCAAGGATATGAATGCGTCTGCAACAAGTATCAGGAGGTTACAGACATCAACATCGGGATAGAGTTGTGAACAACTCATACTCAAGCTCATCGTGACTTCCTCACGAATCATGTCAACAGATTTACCAAACTGTGTTGTTTGTCAGAAACATATGGACGTAGTCTAAGCAGCACCACCCAACTGTCCTTGACCGTGGACACGGCTATTCGAATAGTTTTACACTCTGCAGAGGTTGCACACTTTACCCACAAGATCCGGGGAACTTCCGTGCCATCCACGACCCGCGGTACTTCAAGTACCCGGGGTAAGCACCCGATCACTATCTTTCCCTAGACGACACTAACATGGAGTCCACTCGATTGGTAGTAACCCCCGTGCCCAACCTTTCACAACTTAAAATTGTGGAGCCTTGCTCCCATATTCATCACATACCACTGGCACGGGGTACCAACGGTGTGTCCGGTGCCCCATAAAAATGTTCTTGGCCGCCCTACCTGGCATGACCCCATCCCGAGAGAGAGCACCAACTCTCCCCCGTCACTAGTAATGCGGGCTCCAAGCTAGTATCGGCCTAGGTAATCAATAATGCCCTTTCCCATACAAGGGTAGAGTGGTTGCGCATGTAAGGTTGGGACAGTCGACAAATCTTAAATCTAATCCGTCTCTGTAAACAACACTTTTATCGAGCCTCGGAACACTACCTCTCCACCAAGTAGTGACCTAGTTCATCATCATCTCCCAGGGGCATTAGTGGCACCCACTGGGCTGTTTGCAAGTATGTCAAACCACACTTGTTTCTTTCCATGCATAACCCTGACCCACTTTGCGTAGCCATTTACTATAGCATATTTCTACAACCCACCAACACAACTCTAAGCAAGGGTAGAGTCATGAAAAATGCAAGTATCAATGGAGTATGCAACGGAGGCAAGCCTAGCAAGGTTGCCATTCAAGGTATATCATGCACTCAGTGAAGCAACGAAAATGCCATCATGATGTAAAATGGTTCATCATGGTCAAAGGGCTGCTTGCCTGTTTTAACAAAGTCTTCGAGGTCTTCAAATATCTCTGGTCCAACTCCGAGCATTTCGTCTACTTCGTCAACTATCGTTGAAAGCAACCATAATAAGCAACACAACAAGGCAGAAATAAAAGTGCTCCAAAAATATTGATTTGACTTTTCTAGGACATCTCTGGTTATAGGAAAATTAACCATAGTGGTTTCATTGGAATTGGGTCAGTGGATATTTCTAAACATTTTCATATGATTGAATCAAGGGGTTTATGGATTTGCAAGAAGTGTACAAAAACATATTTTTGAAAAATGAGCAAAGGCACCCATTTAACAAAACATGATTTTAGAAGCATCTAGGAGTTGGTTTCACTGGATTTGGAGTTCAAATGATTTTCCTATGAATTTGCAAAGTTGACAAATATGAAGAAATGGCTCATTATTTTATGTGGTGCAGAAAGTATTAATAAAAATGTTCATAAACTAAGTTATGAACTTAGAAACATCTAGGAATTTGAATCATGGCATTTGGGTCAAATTTGAGCTCTCTGTGATTTTCTAAAGTACATCACAGAAATAGGAAAAATAGGATTTGATAGATATTTGTGAAGGAAAAGCTTCTGTAAAAATGTGACAATAGCACCCTATGGTAGAGAATGATTTTAGAAACAACTAGAAATTTGAATCATCAAATTTGGAGTTAATTTGAATAATTTGTGTATTTTACAAGATATCTGGAAAAAGAAAAAGAAAGAAACAGACAAGGGCTTTACCCTTAAGAGGCGCACATGGCGAGGTTTAGCAGCAGGACACCACTGGGCCGGCCCAGCGGCTCGCCTGCACGCGCGCAGGGGCCACGTCAGAGGCGGCTTCCTAGAAACACGCCTTCGCGCGGGAGAGGCGGTTAGGGCGGAAGCCGTCTCCACTTAAACAGGCGGGCCTGCCACTAGTTCGCTGACGCGCGGGCCCTAGCGGCAGGTCGCCTTCAACCTCCCGCGCAGCACGACGGGAAACACAGGAGGCGAGGCCGAGCGGCGCCGGTGCTCTCCTCGGTGGCACCGGCCACCTCCGTCGACGCCCAGCACACCGGCGTGCTCAGGAGAGCGTGCCACATCCGTCGAGGTGCGCTACGATCTCTGGGGTAGACGGATGTGAGCACACTATCGGCCATGGCGGGCAAAGCCAGCGGTGGTGTTTGAGCTCGATGGTACGGCCATGGGAAGGAGAGGAAATGGCGCGAGAAAGCTCCACGGCGGTGGTGGCGATGCTCGGGAGTGGTTGGGGAGAGAAGGGATGCTCGGGATAGCCCGAATTTAAGCGGGGGTCCGGGGCGGCAATGGCGGCAGAGGAGGAGGAAGAAGGCACGAGAGGAGGTATGGGTCGGTCTGGGAGGTGTATGGGAGAGAGAGAGAGCGAGGGGCGTCCAAAGAGGGGCTCGACGAGGCTCTATATGGCAAGGCCATGGTGCACCGCGAGCCGCACTCGCGGGTGCCAGCGGAATCGGTCCTGGGGACCGTTGGGAGGGGCCGGGCTGGGTCAGTGGCGCTCGTGGAGTCCGTCCAGGAGCGAGGGAGGTTAGAGGGGGAGCGGGGCGAGGTCAGAGGCGGGCCAGCCGCGTGGACAGGGAGTGGCCAAGTCGAGCAGTGCTCCGGCACACGACGACGGGCTCAAAGGAGAGAGAAGGAGGAGGGGGCCGACCGCGTAGCGTGTCACGCACGCCGAGGCGGCATCGGGGGACACGTTCCTGGCGCCCAAGGTCGACGGGAGCATCGGGCAGAGGGCGGCTACAGTGCCCTGGTGCACTGTAGCGTGCTCCAGAGCGCGGCCATTGCATGCCATGGCATGCAAATGGCTTCCTGCGCGTGGCCAAGCCTGTCCACTAGCTCCTGGGAGTTTCTGATGTGCTCCATAAAGCTTAATAGTTAAGGCAAGTCCATAAGAAAGAAGGGGAAGGGAAAAGAGGTGCTGCCATGGTGAAAAGGGAGGGGTAAACCAGGGTTTTTCCCTCCTCAATTATTGAACCAGGGTTGGAGCTTTTTATTGGAGGTAGAAGGGAACTAGGAGGGGCTGTGGTAAAAAGATAGGGTCATGGAGATTAGTGGAAGTGGTCAAAAAGGTGGTTTTGGAAATTTTGCAGAAGGTGTTTGTTGCTTGTTTGGGCAAGGAAAAGGATTCCATTTGGCATGAGACTCCACAGGGTGAAATGACACATATAATTAGGGCCTTCCACCCATTTGGAGCTTATTTGGTCAAAGTTGCCAATGCAACTTTTGTAAACCCTAGAAATTAGCAGAAATGAACTTGTGTAGATCTAGTTGAGAAAATCACTTCCCCTTGATGAACCACTTGGTGTAGTGTCCTCATTTGATCATTTGAACATGCTCACAAAAGTTTGGGTCAAGGAGAGAAAGTTTCCAATGTAAAGTTGTTCAAACTTGGTTCTGGACAGGAAGGGTTTTGGGGCACTTTGATCAAGTTAACTTGTTCTCCAACTTGTGCCACTTGGTCTAGATGATTTATTAGACCATTATAGCACGTGGACCAAGGTATAGAGCATTTGGACAAGTTTGATAATGTAAAGTTCTTCAAACTTGAAAAAGGACAGAAGTGGTTTTGAGAGGGTTTCATGGGGTTATACTATTCTCCATGACATGGTACTTGGCAAGATCATCAAAAATGTCATATGTGACATGTTAGAAGTTTCTTGGATTTTTATGAAAATATTTCCTGCAGAAATATTTCAAATCCTTGAAATGAGCAGAAATGGTTTTGAGAGGTTTTGTCTAATATTTTGATCATGACCATATGTTGAAACTAATATATATGAAAAATATATGTCCATTGAGTCTCCCTAATTTTTCTAAAATAAATTTAAAGCTTTAAAATAATTTAAACCTATTAAAGACCATTTGTGGCCTTAAGAAAAAGCCTTTAAATCAAATAGGAAAATAACTTTTAAAATTATATTTTTGTGGTTTCTGGGTATCCTATATCTAATAGGAGTCAAACATATTTTTGTAAAGATTTTTACTGCCCTGAATTAAGTACTTGCCGTACAAATCTTAATTCAGGGGTTTTTGGAAAACTAATTTTTGAAAATACTTTTTGGCAAAATTATTTTTGTAAGAAATTATTTTTATGACCTATACACATGGCATGATCATTGGTTCAAGAGTTTGGAGCAAGGATATGAAGTATAGGAGTTGGAGGATTTATTTGATTTTTAGAGCACTTGCAAACAACAGACAAAAATCCAAATCAAGGCAAGTTCCAAAACACTCAAAAGTTTTTGTCAAACCACATTTTATCATGATTTATTAGCTTAAGTGTTGTGGCATGAAAATCAAGGTGTGACAGACCTACCCCCCTTACAAGAATCTCGTCCCCGAGATTCCCAAACTAGGCGCGGAAAGGAATACGGAAACTTGGATTTGGGGTAGTCTTCACGTCCTCATACTTCTTCTGCTTCCGTTTGGTGCTCCATTGAACCTTGAAGTACTCGATGGCATGGCTTCGTGTTTGTCGTCCTGCTTGATCCGGATTGCAAATGGGATCTCTCGCGTAGGTCATATTGGGCTGGAGGTCGATGGCTCGTGGTCGATGTCCTTGTAGAGACCGGGCTAGTTAGGAAGTTGGAAACGTTTCCGGAGTTGTGTCATGTGGAAATATTATGCACAGTGGGTAACTCAAGTGGTAACTCTAGCTAGTAGCCATCTACTTTTCGTCTCGCAGTGATCTCGAAGAGGGCCGATGAATCTTGGTGTGGGTTTCCTTGTCATGGAAATGCTTGGTTCCTTTGAGAGAAGTGGCTTGCAGATACACCTGGTCTTCAACGCGGACGTTTATTTCTTGGTGATGGTGGTTGGTATAGTTCTTCCTCCTTGGCATGGCGGTCTTCAAATGTTTCTTCACCAGCTCAGTGATTCTTCTTCCGTCTTCGGGTAGACAAGTATGTTACCAAAATAAGGATGACAACTATCTTCTCTAAGCACTCCATGAAATCTTTGTTCACGGGGTACATAAAGTAGGCTGGGGGTATTGGTAGTGGTCACGGTTGAGTATGGTCCGAGGTGTTCTCGATTTAGAGTCAAGACCTATGGTAATGACCCGACCATGTTGTGGCTTAGTAGGGCTTAAGGGTTTCAAGGATTCTAGTGTGTGAGTGAACATTTTATTATCTTATCCTTAAGCACAGTTTCTGAGATGCCAATAGTCTATCTAGTCCTTCCAACAAATAACCTTATACCATCGAAAGCATCATCTCGTATAGGCCAAATCCAATCATCGCTCATGATTTACCAAAGTCTCAGATAATTCCTCAGGGTCACTGATACAAACTCATGAAGTCATTTGTCCTCTATTCCTATATCCTCGAATTGGTCTTCCTTATGGCATCGTCAGTTCTTGTGCTATATTAGGGTGAAAATGTGCTTGCTCACTACGTCCACTAGTTCCATAATGAGCCCAGTGATAAGCAAGGTTACGGAGGCTTAACTGGTTCTCTTGCAATTCTATGGGTTAAGCACATGGTTAAGGACTCGAGCTGGGGTATCTCGTGAAGTCTCGAAGGGTCTAAGAATGTGTTTCTAGTCTGGGGGGTTAAACATGACTCCACGGGGTTTTACTTGGTCGAGGAGGCTGTACAAAAGTTCTTCAGTGCTAGTTGGTCACCGAAGTAGACTCCTTGGTGCATCTTGTCTTGCTGGTCTTCAGTTGAGGAGAGAGATGAGAGGGATAAGTAGCATAAAGGGGGATGCCTAAAAAGGGGGGGGGGTTCTATAGTGCAGGTGCAAACAATGGGTGGCAAAAGGGCCAAACAAAATAAACAAGGTAAGGAAGGTGATATAGTCGCATACTTGTTGCCTATGGCAAAAGTGCGACCTATACCAAAACACAAACAAATAAAAACAAGCAACACACAATCATGGTTCTATTCGAACCATCATATGGACTCGACTGCGCATAGGGGGTACACAACTCATCCTATCCTAGGGGTTCTCGGACTCAGTAATCGTGCCTTGAGCCTCGTGCAATCTTCTGAGTTTTCCTCAGGTGTTGCTATGTCTCTTGTAGTTGTTCGATGAAATGATCCAGGTTGAGCCTGAAGATTCTTCAACAACTTCTTGCCTGTTGAAGTGATGGGGTGAAGGTGGCTCCTCATAGCAGGCATTGACTCGGTCTTCTGTCGTCTTCTTATTCATGACGATCTCGTTTTGTCTTCTAGGGCATCGATGGTACCAGGTAGGTAATCCTTTATGCAATGACATTAACAAGGCATAGTAGAGATCCAACATGTCGGTTACGTTGATGACAACATCGACACCAAGAGCGGGGGATGAAGAGAACCGTTTTCCTGCTCACTATAGTGAGGCGGACCAAATGGCGAGGTTCTCATCCACCGGTGGTTGCCGATACAACAACGGTAGTGACAGGGTTACTCTATTAGCGATGTATATCATGATCTTGCATATCCTATGCCATGATCATTATAGGCTAACATTGCATCATCCTGGGCAAATTCAAAGGTGTCATCGTCCTCTGGGTCTTCATGTCCTCATTCTTCGAAGGCGTATCTTCTGTTGGCATCGTCTTGCTGTGGTGTTGCCAATCTTGTGTTAAGAAGAGGTGGGTGAGTGTTTGGCAAGATGTAATCCTTCTAGGCTACCCACGAGGATTACAAGGAATCCCGTGGTCAGGGGCTTGAGGGTGCTAGTGACCGTTTGCAATAGTTTTGAAGAGAAGAGATCGATAGGGAAAGTATACCTTAGATTTAAAAAAACTGAGAAGGGAAGAGAAGTATAGATAGTTTTGAAAACTAGTAATAGTTTTGGAAATAGTTTTACCCTAACTAACGACCATGCTAACTAAGGCTTCCTACAGTCAGGATGGCTCTGATACCAGCTCTGTGGGGACCCCGACTCATAAGTCGTGATCACCGAATGCACGTGTACAGGGATCCCAGAGATCAATGCTCACTGAACACACAGAAGCTGACTAACAAGAGTCTTACATCCATACATACCGTATTACACAAGTAGGACCATTATGGTCAAGTCATGAGTATAACATCGCATCGGAAATCTTCGTCGATAACTTGGACCCATGCCATCTGCCTTAACCCTACAGGCATTCTGACTGGGAAGCGTCCTAGCTCGCATGTTCGTCACCGAGGTACTCTTCTTCATATTATGTTCTTTCATGCCTGGCCAATAAAATAACCAGTGGAAAGCCAATGAGTACTTTGAATGTACTCGCAAGCAACCCAAGGGTGATAACAGAATAATTATGCAAGGCACTAATGCTAATTTGGCATTTTTGCGGAAAGCTAGTTTTTCTCATGCAAGTATGATCAACATTTATCAAGGATATGAATGCGTCTACAACAAGTATCAGGAGGTTACAGACATCAACATCGGGATAGAGTTGTGAACAACTCATACTCGAGCTCATCGTGACTTCCTCACGAATCATGTCAACAGATTTACCAAACCGTGTTGTTTGTCAGAAACATATGGACGTAGTCTAAGCAGCACCACCCAACTGTCCTTGACCGTGGACACGGCTATTCGAATAGTTTTACACTCTGCAGAGGTTGCACACTTTACCCACAAGATCCGGGGAACTTCTGTGTCATCCACGACCCGCGGTACTTCAAGTACCCGGGGTAAGCACCCGATCACTATCTTTCCCTAGACGACACTAACATGGAGTCCACTCGATTGTTAGTAACCCCCGTGCCCAACCTTTCACAACTTAAAATTGTGGAGCCTTGCTCCCATATTCATCACATACCACTGGCACGGGGTACCAACGATGTGTCCGGTGCCCCATAAAAATGTTCTTGGCCGCCCTACCTGGCACGACCCCGTCCCGAGAGAGAGCACCAACTCTCCCCCGTCACTAGTAATGCGGGCTCCAAGCTAGTATCGGCCTAGGTAATCAATAATGCCCTTTCCCATACAAGGGTAGAGTGGTTGCGCATGTAAGGTTGGGACAGTCGACAAATCTTAAATCTAATCCGTCTCTGTAAACAACACTTTTATCGAGCCTCAGAACACTACCTCTCCACCAAGTAGTGACCTAGTTCATCATCATCTCCCAGGGGCATTAGTGGCACCCACTGGGCTGTTTGCAAGTATGTCAAACCACACTTGTTTCTTTCCATGCATAACCCTGACCCACTTTGCGTAGCCATTTACTATAGCATATTTCTACAACCCACCAACACAACTCTAAGCAAGGGTAGAGTCATGAAAAATGCAAGTATCAATGGAGTATGCAACGGAGGCAAGCCTAGCAAGGTTGCCATTCAAGGTATATCATGCACTCAGTGAAGCAACGAAAATGCCATCATGATGTAAAATGGTTCATCATGGTCAAAGGGCTGCTTGCCTGTTTTAACAAAGTCTTCGAGGTCTTCAAATATCTCTGGTCCAACTCCGAGCATTTCGTCTACTTCGTCAACTATCGTTGAAAGCAACCATAATAAGCAACACAACAAGGCAGAAATAAAAGTGCTCCAAAAATATTGATTTGACTTTTCTAGGACATCTCTGGTTATAGGAAAATTAACCATAGTGGTTTCATTGGAATTGGGTCAGTGGATATTTCTAAACATTTTCATATGATTGAATCAAGGGGTTTATGGATTTGCAAGAAGTGTACAAAAACATATTTTTGAAAAATGAGCAAAGGCACCCATTTAACAAAACATGATTTTAGAAGCATCTAGGAGTTGGTTTCACTGGATTTGGAGTTCAAATGATTTTCCTATGAATTTGCAAAGTTGACAAATATGAAGAAATGGCTCATTATTTTATGTGGTGCAGAAAGTATTAATAAAAATGTTCATAAACTAAGTTATGAACTTAGAAACATCTAGGAATTTGAATCATGGCATTTGGGTCAAATTTGAGCTCTCTGTGATTTTCTAAAGTACATCACAGAAATAGGAAAAATAGGATTTGATAGATATTTGTGAAGGAAAAGCTTCTGTAAAAATGTGACAATAGCACCCTATGGTAGGGAATGATTTTAGAAACAACTAGAAATTTGAATCATCAAATTTGGAGTTAATTTGAATAATTTGTGGAGTTTACAAGATATCTGGAAAAAGAAAAAGAAAGAAACAGACAAGGGCTTTACCCTTAAGAGGCGCACATGGCGAGGTTTAGCAGCAGGACGCCACTGGGCCGGCCCAGCGGCTCGCCCGCATGCGCGCAGGGGCCACATCAGAGGCGGCTTCCTGGAAACACGCCTTCGCGCGGGAGAGGCGGTTAGGGCGGAAGCCGTCTCCACTTAAACAGGCGGGCCTGCCCACTGGTTCGCTGACGCGCGGGCCCTAGCGGCAGGTCGCCTTCAACCTCCCGCGCAGCGTGACGGGAAATAGAGGAGGCGAGGCCGAGCGGCGCCGGCGCTCTCCTCGGTGGCACCGGCCACCTCCGCCGACGCCCAGCACACCGGCGTGCTCAGGAGAGCGTGCCACATCCGTCGAGGTGCGCTACGATCTCTGGGGTAGACGGATGTGAGCACACTATCGGCCATGGCGGGCAAAGCCAGCGGTGGTGTTTGAGCTCGATGGTACGGCCATGGGGAGGAGAGGAAATGGCGCGAGAAAGCTCCACAACGGTGGTGGCGATGCTCGGGAGTGGTTGGGGAGAGAACGGAGGCTCGGGATAGCTCGAATTTAAGCGGGGGTCCGGGGCGGCAATGGCGGCAGAGGAGGAGGAAGAAGGCACGGGAGGAGGTGTGGGTCGGTCTGGGAGGTGTATGGGAGAGAGAGAGAGAGAGCAAGGGGCGTCCAAAGAGGGGCTCGACGAGGCTCTATATGGCAAGGCCATGGTGCACCACGAGCCGCACTCACGGGTGCCAGCGGAATCGGTCCTGGGGACCGTTGGGAGGGGCCGAGCTGGGTCAGTGGCGCTCGTGGAGTCCGTCCAGGAGCGAGGGAGGTTAGAGGGGGAGCGGGGCAAGGTCAGAGCCGGGCCAGCCGCGTGGCCAGGGAGTGGCCGAGTCGGGCGGTGCTCCGGCACGCGATGACGGGCTCAAAGGAGAAAGAAGGAGGAGGGGGCCGACCGCGTAGCATGTCACGCACGCCGAGGCGGCATCGGGGGACACATTACTGGCGCCCAAGGTCGATGGGAGCATCGGGAAGAGGGCGGCTACAGTGCCCTGGTGCACTGTAGCGCGCTCCAGAGCGCGGCCATTGCATGCCATGGCATGCAAATGGCTTCCTGCACGTGGCCAAGCCTGTCCACTAGCTCCTGGGAGTTTCTAATATGCTCCATAAAGCTTAATAGTTAAGGCAAGTCCATAAGAAAGAAGGGGGAGGGAAAAGAGGTGCTGCCATGGTGAAAAGGGAGGGGTAAACCAGGGTTTTTCCCTCCTCAATTATTGAACCAGGGTTGCAGCTTTTTACTGGAGGTAGAAGGGAACTAGGAGGGGCTGTGGTAAAAAGATAGGGTCATGGAGATTAGTGGAAGTGGTCAAAAGGTTGTTTTGGAAATTTTGCAGAAGGTGTTTGTTGCTTGTTTGGGCAAGGAAAAGGATTCCATTTGGCATGAGACTCCACAGGGTGAAATGACACATATAATTAGGGCCTTCCACCCATTTGGAGCTTATTTGGGCAAAGTTGCCAATGCAACTTTTGTAAACCCTAGAAATTAACAGAAATGAACTTGTGTAGATCTAGTTGAGAAACTCACTTCCCCTTGATGAACCACTTGGTGTAGTGTCCTCATTTGGTCATTTGAACATTCTCACAAAAGTTGGAATCAAGGAGAGAAAGTTTCCAATGTAAAGTTGTTCAAACTTGGTTCTGGACAGGAAGGGTTTTGGGGCACTTTGATCAAGTTAACTTGTTCTCCAACTTGTGCCATTTGGTCTAGATGATTTATTAGACCATTATAGCACGTGGACCAAGGTATAGAGCATTTGGACAAGTTTGATAATGTAAAGTTCTTCAAACTTGAAAAAGGACAGAAGTGGTTTTGAGAGGGTTTCATGGGGTTATACTATTCTCCATGACATGGTACTTGGCAAGATCATCAGAAATGTCATATTTGACATGTCCGAATTTTCTTGGATTTTTATGAAAATATTTCCTGCAGAAATATTTCAAATCCTTGAAATGAGCAGAAATGGTTTTGGGAGGTTTTGTCCAATATTTTGATCATGACCATATGTTGAAACTAATATATATGGAAAATATATGTCCATTGAGTCTCCCTAATTTTTCTAAAAAAATTTAAAGCTTTAAAATAATTTTAACCTATTAAAGACCATTTCCGACCTTAAGAAAAAGCCTTTAAATCAAATAGGAAAATAACTTTTAAAATTATATTTTTGTGGTTTCTGGGTATCCTATATCTAATAGGAGTCAAACATATTTTTGGAAAGATTTTTACTGCCCTGAATTAAGTACTTGTAGTACAAATCTTAATTCAGGGGTTTTTGGAAAACTAATTTTTGAAAATACTTTTTGGCAAAATTATTTTTGTAAGAAATTATTTTTATGACCTATACACATGGCATGATCATTGGTTCAAGAGTTTCGAGCAAGGAGATGAAGTATAGGAGTTGGAGGATTTATTTGATTTTTAGAGCACTTGCAAACAACAGACAAAAATCCAAATCAAGGCAAGTTCCAAAACACTCAAAAGTTTTTGTCAAACCACATTTTATCATGATTTATTAGCTTAAGTGTTGTGGCATGAAAATCAGGGTGTGACAGCTATATCCATGGCTTGCGCTCATGTATTGCGTAAGGGTTGAAAAGGCTGAAGCGCGTTAAAAAGTACAAACCAATTTCTCGGCTTGTCATTGCGGTTGTGCATGATGGGAGAATTTTGTGTGATGAAAATTAAGCATGGCCAAACTCTATGATTTTGTAGGGATGAGCTTTCTTTGGCTATATTATTTTGAGAGGACATAATTGCTTGGTTATTATGCTTGAAGTATTATTGTTTTTATGTCAATATTAAACTTTTGTCTTGAATCTCGCGGATCTGAACATTCATGCCACAATAAAGAAAATTACATTGATAATTATGGTAAGTAGCATTGCACATCAAAAATTCTGTTTTTATCATTTACCTACTCGAGGACGAGCAGGAATTAAGCTTGGGGGTGCTTGATACGTCTCCAACGTATCTATAATTTTTTATTGTTCCATGCTATTATATTATCCATCTTAGATGCTTTATATGCTATTTATATGATTTTTGGGACTAACGTATTAACCTAGAGCCTAGTGTTAGTTTCTATTTTTTTCCTTGTTTTTGAGTATCGCAGAAAAGGAAAACCAAACGGAGTTCAATTGACCTGAAAATTTACGGAGATCATTTTTGGACCAGAAGAAGCCCATGGAGCATCGGAGATGGACCAGAAGAGTCCCGAGGCCATCACGAGGGTGGGGGCGCGCCCTACCCCCCCCC
>NC_041388.1:645712305-645795802 GCF_002162155.2 Triticum dicoccoides | reverse complement strand
CCGCCTCGGAGACCCCCTTGACTTGTTCCCGATGCCAACACCTCTTATATATACCCAAACTTTTAGAACATAACCTAGATCGGAAGCTCCTCCACCGCAAGCCTCCGTAGCCACCGAAAACCAATTTAGACCCGTTTCGGCACCCTACCGGAGGGGGAGAATCCCTCTCCGATGGCCATCTTCATCATCCCGGTGCTCTCCATGACGAGGAAGTAGTTCACCCTTAGGGCTGAGGGTATGTACCAGTAGCTATGTCTTTGATCTCTCTCTCTCTCTCTCTCGTGTTCTTGATTCAGAACGATCTTGATGTATCGCGAGCTTTGCTATTATAGTTGGATCTTATGATGTTTCTCCCCCTCTATCTCCTTGTGATGAATTGAGTTTTCTCTTTGAAGTTATCTTATCGGATTGAGTCTTTAAGGATTTGAGAACACTTGATGTATGTCTTGCATGTGCTTATCTGTGGTGACAATGGGATACTCACGTGATCCACTTGATGTATGTTTTGGTGATCAACTTGCGAGTTCCGTGACCTCGTGAACTTATGCATAGGGGTTGGCGCATGTTTTCGTCTTAACTCTCCGGTAGAAACTTTGGGGCACTCTTTGAAGTTCTTTATGTTGGTTGAATAGATGAATCTGAGATTGTGTGATGCATATCGTATAACCATACCCACGGATACTTGAGGTGACATTGGAGTATCTAGGTGACATTAGGGTTTTGGTTGATTTGTGTCTTAAGGTGTTATTCTAGTACGAACTCTTGAATAGATCGATCAGAAAGGATAACTTTGAGGTTGTTTCGTACCCTACAATAATCTCTTCATGTGTTCTCCGCTATTAGTGACTTTGGAGTGACTCTTTGTTGCATGTTGAGGGATAGTTATATGATCCAATTACGTTATTATTGTTGAGAGAACTTGCACTAGTGAAAGTATGAACCCTAGGCCTTGTTTCCTAGCATTGCAACACCGTTTTACGCTCACTTTTA
Source organism: Triticum dicoccoides (assembly GCF_002162155.2). Classification (NCBI taxonomy): domain Eukaryota; kingdom Viridiplantae; phylum Streptophyta; class Magnoliopsida; order Poales; family Poaceae; genus Triticum; species Triticum dicoccoides. The sequence continues at coordinate 645,794,812 of NC_041388.1, read as the reverse complement.
CCACTTGCTACCTTGCTGTTTTTATATTTTCAGATTACAAAAACCGATATCTACCATCCATATTGCACTTGTATCACCATCTCTTCGCCGAACTAGTGCACCTATAAAATTTACCGTTGTATTGGGTGTGTTGGGGACACAAAAGACTCTTTGTTATTTGGTTGCAGGGTTGCTTGAGAGAGACCATCTTCATCCTACGCCTCCCACGGATTGATAAACCTTAGGTCATCCACTTGAGGGAAATTTTATTATACTTGATAATATGGGTATTACAAGAGTTGATCTACCATGAGATTGGAGAGGCTAAACCCTAGAAGCTAGCCTATGGTATGATTGTATGTTGTCCTACGGACTAAAACCCTCCGGTTTATATAGACACCGGAGAGGTTAGGGTTACACAAGGTCGGTTACAAAGGAGGAGATACAGATATCCGTATTGCCTAGCTTTCCTTCCATGCCAAGTAGAGTCCCATCCGGACACGAGACGCAGTCTTCAATCTTGTATCTTCATAGTCTAACAGTCCGGCCAATGGAGATAATCCGGCTGTCCGGAGACCCCCTAATCCAGGACTCCCACAGTAGCCCCTGAACCAGGCTTTCAATGACGATGAGTCCCGCGCGCAGTATTGTCTTCGGCATTGCAAGGCGGGTTCCTCCTCCGAATACATCACGGAAGAATTTGAATATAAGGATAGTGTCCGACCCTGCAAAATAAGTTCCACATACCACCGTAGAGAGAATAATATTTCCACAAATCCAATTTGCTGGCTTGTTTTGGCAACATGAAATTACGTCACGGCCCGGTGATTATTCGAACCGTTTCTTTTAACTAGCCCCGCACATAATGCGAGCCAGTTTTTTGACACATCTCGTCAAAGCAAAGATCGTGTCCCCTTATCACAGGATTCTCATCAATACGGGCGTGCGTAACCCGACCGTGTTTAGGACTCCTAGATTATAGGCAAGCCCCAAACGGCCACGGAGAGGACGCTTGGTATTTACCCTCTTTATAAAGGGCCAAGACTTTCACTTTTCTCCCTCCCGTGCTCAATCGAATCATTCCCCCGCCTCGAGTTCTAACACCCAAAGCCCAGGTCAGGTGCTCCGGATCTTCAACCATGTCCGGATCCAGCCTTCAAGGCCGATGGATGCCCTCCTCTGTTACGGAAGAAGATATCAAGAAGTTGAGGGAGGCCAGATATCTGACCGCCAAAGTTTCGCATCGGCTGCCTGGCCGAGGGCAGGTCGTCCCTACTCCTGAACCCAACGAAAACGTCGTGTTCATCTCCCACTTCCTCCGAGGTCTAGGCCTCGCTCTGGATCCCTTCGTAAGGGGTTTGATGTTTTACTACGGGCTAGACTTCCACGATCTAGCCCCGGACTCCTTTCTTCACATCTCGGCATTTATTGTCGTGTGTGAGGCCTTCCTCCGCATTACCCCTCACTTCGGCCTGTGGCTCAAGACCTTCGATGTGAAGCCGAAGACAATCGAGGGGCAGCACGCAGCGTGCAGAGGAGCATTAATAAGCAAGATTGTGGGAGCTCCGTGGCCAAAAGGTTCCTTTCCAGAGGTGTCCGGATTATGGCAACAAGAGTGGTTTTACATCACAGCTCCCAGAAGTGCCAAGTGGGTTGCTTCCCCCGCTTTTCGCTCGGGCCCCCACCCCAACTGATGTCATGGATTAGCAGAGGGCTGAGCTAGGGTTCAGCCAAGGACGAGCCTATACTGCAAAGCCGTATTCAAGATCTCTTCCAGGGAGATTTTAATTTGGTTATGGTAATGCAAGTCATGTTGGTTCGTCGAGTCCAGTCTTGCAAACTCCGGCCCCTTCACTTGTGGGAGTTCAACCCAGAAGGACCGCACGCTATTCAAAGTTTCCTCGGCCTGACGCACAAGGAGATGTACAAGTCATTCTTCGGACCTCAAACAGAGTATCCGGACACTACCGAGGACGTGGGCCTGAGTAGCAACCGCACCGCCGAATAAGTAAGTAATCCTCTAGCCGAACACACCATCTTTTATTTACCATGACGTCATTTCTGAGAAATCGCCCTTTGACCAGGACTGGCTAACAAAGGCGAAGATGATTCCGTGTTCGGCCCCCCTCCCTGAGGGATTGGAAAATCTGGTACTGGAAAAGATGCTCGAGCTCGCACCTTGCCCGGAGCCCTCGAAGGAAGACAGGGGGGATAATATGGGCGAAAGCGGGCCCCCGTCGCTGCCAGTTCCAACCGAGGGAATGAGCGCCTCCATAAGGGAGGATAACCAAGGAGAAGATTCTGACCTTCTCTCGCTATGGGGGAGGAAGAGGACTGCCTCCGAGGATCCAGAAACCGAGACCTCCAAACGGGAGAAAAGGTCTCCAACAGAGGGTCCTGCCTCGGGGGGTGCTCTTGCCGCACAAAGTCCGCGCGGGGATCAGCCCTCCCACGAGTTGTAAGTGATCAAAAATACTTTAATAGTGAAGGTATACTACCTTTCTTCTGAGAAAAATAACCGAAGCATATATCTTGCACTTCGGATCTTAGCCCTTCTCAACTGAGCTCGTCTTTGGGGGATCTTCTTCTGGAGATGATGGAGAGCGAAACGCCTCCCCCAGAATCCCCCGCTCAAGAAGAGGGCGACCTCGAAGTGTCATCACGGAGGGCCTCTCCGGATCGGGTGAGGCCAGAAGATAATCCCATAGTCACCCGAAGTCCCCAGCGTCCGGCTCTCGAAGAGAGCAAACAAAAGAGTCCGGCACCATCTGGTATGCGGTTGGACATTCTGAGGGAGCTGTTGGAGCGAGCGGCCATCTCAGAAGAACACCGTACGTTGATGGGTATGGTGATGGAAAGAATTTCGTCCGCCGAAAGAGGATTACATGATGCCTTTATGAGTCTACTGACGGGCTTTGAGGTACGTGAAATGACATACTTTTTGATAGTACCGCACATGTTAGGTGTGCCCTGTGTAGATAGTAGCCGCTGAGACTCTGGTTGTCATCGAGAACGGCGGCGAACAGAGGATCATAGTCCTAGGTAATAATCAGACTACCTTTATGTGCAGCTGGTGGAGGCTCCGGTGGCTAGCCGGACTAGTGAGTTTGCTGAACTAAAGCGGCAATTGGATGCGGCAGACGCCGACATCGAGCTTGTTAACAAGCGGCTTGACGAGTCACGGGGTAAGTAATGTTTTCTGGTGAATGTCATAAAATAAGAGCAGCATGATGCCAGTATCTTCAATATGTTGTGACTGCAGACGGAGCTGCCACCGTGGAGACCCTTCGGGCGAAACTTGCCCGAGCCGAAGAACAAGCAAGAGCTAGTAATGCGGCTGCTTTGAAGGCGGCCGAAGAGTTAAGAGCCGAGAAGGCTGCGCATTGCAAAAGCAAAGAGAAGGTGGCCAAGATGGCCGTGGAATTAAAAGGCACTGCCGACCGTTGCCAGTTCCTTGAATAAGAAAACCGAGTGAAGGCAGCGGACCTTGAAAAGGCCATGATGGCGACCAAAGACACTCGCTCTGCTATGAGGGCGAAGAAGGAGGAGCTGCGCGAAGCCAGGGATATTGTGGCTGGGAAGCCCTTTCTACTGCAGAGGAAGTTCGGAGATCCGCGGTATGCCCCTCTGGATCGGCTGTGGAGTTCGGCAGACGCATATATGGACTTGGCTGCAAGCGCTGTCGATGCAGTCGAATACTTCCGAGATCAGACAGATCGTGAAGTGGACAAGCTATTCTGGTCGCAATTTAACGTTCCAGAGTGTCCGCTTCCCATGGCTGATCAGCTAGCCGAATGGGCCGAACTTAATAGGTTGTCCGGACTTGCCATGAGGTCCGTCGTAGATCATTTGTGGCCAGAGAAGCCGAAGCCGAAGCCGAACAGCTATTTCAGCTTAGTGCAGTAGTTCCTTGGTGCGGTGCCGCGCATCAATGCGATGAAGAGGTCGGTGTGCATAGAAGGCTCGCGGATGGCCTTTGCTCGTGTCAAGGCATACTGGGCGGGGATGGATGCTACCACTGTTGCGGCGCAAGATTCGGCCATAGGCCGAGTAGCTGCCAAGCACTATTTTGAAGAGGTTCTTGAGGGTGCTCGTTTGATAGAGGCCCAGTGCTCGAAGAATATTATGTTTGAGTGACATGTATTCCCATTGTAAACACAATGTTTTTATGAAATGTAGTAAGGCTGTATTTATACTTTTGCCGCAAAGTAATATGGTGCCTCCTGTGGGGCCGTTTACGTATATATGTATATAACCTGAAAGATTGCAGTCGTCGGCTTCAACCCCCATGCATATAATGCGGGGGTGCTCACAAAAAACGCATGTTCACACTTAACCCAACATCTTGGTCCTATTAAGGAGGTGATAGCGCAGCGAACGAGGCAACCAGACTATGATGCTTTAACACTTTCACTTAGCCATAGGAGTTTGACGGTGGGGCTACTATATAGCCCCTGGTGGCTCCGCACTCTCCCGAACTCGGGGTGCGTATATGCCTGGCCGGGAAACGGCCCTTCATTAAAGCGGAGGAATTCTAACATTCTGATAGGTCATCGAGTGGTTGACCAGTCTCGCGCTATATCATGACAGTCAGTTTTCGGCTTTCTCTACTGAGGTGCTCGTCCGGACGAACCAGGGCACAATCGCAGTAGTTCTCCTAGTGCTGCCTTAGCCGATAGAACGAAACGTAAGGCACCAAAACACAGGAGCCGGGCAAACCCAACATTTGACCAAAGACATGATTCGGAGCTGATGCATATAAGGCCAAACGCACGACGCCGAACACTCGCTAAGGTATTCGGTCTTTATGGTATAAACCAGGCCTAAATAGTGCCCTTTGTAAGAAGCCCCTTGTGTCCGGGTAAGCGCGTTATTCTGACGTGGCCACATGCCAAGACGTCAGCATTCTTCTCAATTGTACTAAGAATCCGAGGGATGTATATCAACAAGAGACAGTAAAAAAGGTTTACGCAGGGTCTTAATCTAAAAAGAATCCTTGGAGCGGGTCCCTGCTGCACGTCTGCGCCTGTGTCTTCGTTGTGCTGTATCCTGGACGGGTGTAGCATGATGGTCATCTGTAAAAGAGAGGAACTTAGGTGAAAAGTTGTCGTGCAAAAAGGTAGTTTTTTTAAAGAAACCATGTATAATTAAAGATGAGTAAAAATTGCCACTTGTCTGCGCGCGTTGAGCCCCTTGTATTTGTAATAGGGGTGTGGCCATCAATCCGGTATGAATTACATATATCTGAGTCGGACTCGTCTAACCGTGTCTGTGGTCTTGACGACCTATCAAATGCTTTAGTTAGTGAGGCCGTTTTTAGTGTGCGGCTGCCAAGGCAGTCGCACTCTCTTCGACGCGCAAATATCGCTCAATATTTCCATTCACTGTAATGATGCCACATGGACCGGGCATCCTGAGCGTGAGGGAAGCGTAATGCGGTATTGCATTAAAGCGAGCGAAAGCTTCGCGTCCAAGTAGTGCTTGATAGCCACTTTGGAACGGAGCAATGTGGAAGGTTAAATGTTCGCTACGGAAGTTATCGGGGAAGCCGAATATAACCTTTAGTAGCAGGGAGCCCGTGCAATGAGCCCCTGGGCCTGGCGTTACTCCTTTAAAGGTAGTGTTGCTATGGAAAATTTTTGTTGGGTCTATCCCCATTTCGTGGATTGTATCCTGGTATATCAGGTTTAGACTGCTGCCACCGTCCATCAGGACTCGTGTGAAGTGGTATCCGTCAATTATTGGGTCTAATACCAGGGCAGCCCATCCTGCATGCTGGATACTTGCTGAGTAATCACGATGGTCGAAAGTGATCGGTTGAGACGACCAGTGGCAGGACTCCGTGGTGATAGGCCCTTGGGCATATTTTTCTGGGAGTGCTGCTTTGTTCTGCCCTTGATCACGTATAACACGTTGACTATTTTGACTTCTAGTGGAAACTTCTTTTGTTCCCCAGTGTCTTGCTTGAGAGGCTCATCCTCGTCTTTGCTTGGTGTATCCTCCCCGTTGTGTACGGCGTTGAGCTTGACTGCTTGAAGACCCAACATTCTCTATGGGTATGATTAGCGGGTTTGCCAGGGGTGCTATGGATCTGACATACTTGGTCCAGAATTTTGTTTAGGCTGGACAGTTCGTCTCTGGCGCCTTTAGGGGGCGGCTTTTGCTGACCTGGCCGAGAGCTTCTGAATCCGGCGTTTACTACTGTGCTCTTCATGTTATCTTCTTTATTCCGGTGTTTATTATTGTTGTTGCGCCGTGATTTCCCATTTCCATCTCTAACTTCGGAAATACCTGGGTCGCTGATGCTGCATCTGGCTAGCCAGCTATCCTCACCCGCGCAAAAGAGGGTCATGAGGCTTGTTAATGCTGCCATTGTTCTCAGCTTTTCTTGGCCGAGGTGTCTGGCAAGCCATTCGTCATGGACGCTATGCTTAAAATCTGCCAAGGCTTCGGCGTCCGGACAGTCGACTATTTGGTTCTTTTTAGTAAGAAACCTGTTCCAAAGTTTTCGGGCGGACTCTCTGGGCTGTTGAGTTATATGACTCAAATCGTCCGCCTCTGGAGGTCGGACGTACGTCCCCTGAAAATTTGCCCGAAAAGCATCTTCGAGATCCTCCCAGCTTCCAATGGAACTTTTGGGGAGGCTCTTAAGCCAGTGCCGAGATGGCCCTTTCAGTTTGAGGGGTAAATACTTAATGGCGTGGAGGTCATTTCCTCGAGCCATATGGATATGGAGGATATAATCCTCAATCCAGACACCAAGGTCCGTTGTTCCGTCGTATGCCTCTATATTTACGGGTTTGAATCCCTCTAGAAATTCATGATCCAGCACCTCATCGGTGAAACATAGGGGGTGTGCGGCACCCCTATATCCGGGAGTACCGTGTTCTTCGGATGTTTGTTGTGTTGCGTTGTATGCTGGAGCGTACTTACGTGGTCCATAGATGGATCTGGTTCTGCCGTCCTTTTGATGCGAGTCCTAGCGTGGATCACGTATTGGCTTATGTGCGGCGTTGTTTTCCGCTCTATGTTGGACGTGAGGTCGCCTATCCGGCCAGATGGCTGTTTTGATTTTTGGTTGTGGGGGGTCTAGGGCCTCCTCATCGACTTCAGGTAGCAACTTCCGCTTCGGGTAGCTCTTGGTAGGGCGATTACCACCGTACTTGGCTGCTGTGTTGAGTACTTTGTTCCATCTGATTTGGACTGTGTTTTGCGCAGCCTTGAGCCTTTGCTTCTGCTTTTTTAGACTCCTCGCGGTGGCAACGAGCCTTCGATGGGCATTCTGTTGCTCCGGGTGTCTGTCCGGTGTGACGTCATCTGGACTATGATCTTTTACAGAGTCGGGTTGTTCGGCTTGATTCTCCGTGTTGCCGTGGTCCGGCAATGGTCCTCCCTGCTCTAATGCTGGGTCTGTGTGATTGTTGTTTCTACCGAGGCGGGATTTGGGGCGGCACTTACACAGGCCGTTTTGACTGCTTCTCGAGGGAACAACCCTTCGTTGCGTCCTTCCGTTCCTCGTCGTCGTTTTCCTTTGGTGTGTCCACCATGTATATGTCATGTGGTGAAGTGGCTGTCCAGTGCCCTGTGGGCAGTGGTTCCTCTTCGTATCCCGCATCGTCGTCCATACCGTCGATGTCTTCGGAGTCGAAGTCGAGCATGTCTGTTAAGTCATCGACAGTGGCTACTAAGTGGGTGGTGGGTGGGCCGCGAATTTCTTCGTCGTCCGCATCCTGGTCCTGCCGGACATAGTTCGGCCAGGATTCTCCTGACAAGGAGAGAGACCTTAATGAGTTCAGTATGTCGCCAAAGGGCGAGTGCTGAAAAATATCCGCGGAGGTAAACTCCATGATCGGCGCCCAATCGGATTCAATAGGAACGGGCGCAGGCGGTTCGGAGTCCGTGGTCGGAGAAGGATCCGGCAGTTTAACAACATGGCTCTCGTGCAAGGTAAGGTTGATGTTTGGCTTGATCGCCGCTGAGGGTAAGGCCTCCGTGGCGGTGTCCATCCACCCGTCCATGGACGGTGCAACTGGCTCCAAATTGAGGGTCGGAGTGGCTGCCTGTGCGATCTCCTGAACACTGTCCGATGGTGGAGCTAAATCATACTCATCGTGACCGCGTGACGCACAAGGCAGAGGCTCAAATCCGTTGAAGATCAAGTCTTCGCGGATATCGGCCATGTAGTTTAAGCTTCCAAACCTGACCTGGTGGCCAGGGGCGTAACTTTCAATCTTCTCCAGATGGCCAAGCGAATTGGCCCGCAGTGCAAAGCCGCCGAGCACGAAGATCTGTTCGGGGAGAAAAGGCTCACCCTGGACTGCATCGCCATCGATGATAGTAGGAGCCATCAAGCCTAACGGCGACGACAAAGAGGAACTCTCAATGAAAGCACCAATGTTGGTGTCAGAACCGGCGGATCTCGGGTAGGGGGTCCCGAACTGTGCATCTAAGGCGGATTGTAACAGGAGGCAGGGGACACAATGTTTTACCCAGGTTCGGGCCCTCTTGATGGAGGTAAAACCCTACGTCCTGCTTGATTAATATTGATGATATGGGTAGTACAAGAGTAGATCTACCACGAGATCAGAGAGGCTAAACCCTAGAAGCTAGCCTATGGTATGATTGTATGTTGTCCTACGGACTAAAACCCTCTGGTTTATACAGACACCGGAGAGGTTAGGGTTACACAAGGTCGGTTACAAAGGAGCAGATACACATATCCGTATTGCCTATCTTGCCTTCCACGCCAAGTAGAGTCCCATCCGGACACGAGACGAAGTCTTCAATATTGTATCTTCATAGTTTTATTTTGTTGTTTTTCACTCTACATTTTTCGTATAGGCCAAGAACATATTTCTAATAGATGTTTAAAATTTTCCCAATACAAATTATAATTTTTTTAATACATGGTCAACATTTTTTCTATACACATTTTCAACATTATCTAATGCTTGTTTAACATTTTTCAAATACAACTTGAACATTTTATGAATACATGATCAAAAAATTTCCTATACACAATTTAATTTTTTCCAAATGCTTGATTAAAACTTTTAAATACAAGATTAACATTTTCTAATACATGGTCAACATTTTCTCTATGCACATTTAACATTTTTTAAATGCTTGATGAACATTTTCTAAATGACATATTAACATTTGTTAACACATGGTCAAAAATATTTCTATAAACATTTAACACTTTCTAAATGCTTGATTAACATTTTTCAAATACTTGTTCACCATTTATTTCAAATGGTTGATTAACATTTTTTATATACATGACTACAAAAATTCATCATTTTCTAATACATGGTCAACATTTTTTCTATACACATTTAACATTTCTCAAATGCTTGATCAACATTTTTCAAATACTTTTTCAACAATTTTTCAAATGTTTGATTAACATTTTTTATATACATGATCAAAAAAATCATCATTTTTTAATACATGGTCAACATTTTTTCAATACACATTTAACATCGTTCAAATGCTTGATCAACATTTTTCGAATACTTGTTCAACGTGTTTTTCAAAAGCTTGATTAACATATTTATATACATGATAAAAAATTCATTATTTTTTAGTACATGGTCAACATTTTTGCTATACACATTTAACATTTCTCAAATGCTTTATCAACATTTTTCAAATACTTGTTTAAAAAATCCAAATGCTTGATTAACATTTATTAAATACATGACAAATTTTTTATATACATTTTCCGTATACGTGATAAAAATTCTCTATACAGAATCAACATTTTTCAAATGTTTTTATAGGATGTTGTGCATATATATATACAGAATCAACATTTTAAAAATGTTTTTATAGGATGTTGTGCACAACATAAGTGCTAAAACTAAAGGCTTCGGGACTTAAAAAGTAAAGTACAACCATGGCTTAAATTAGTTTCCTTTTCTTGCAGATAACTTGATTCTCTTGTTACAGATAACTTGATTCTCTGCTCACAAGTCACAAACAACTGCAGCAAGAAATAATTTCACAGGTAGCTAACATGATTCTCAAAATAAACGGCTCTCCATGTTCATCTATAGTTTTAATATTGTTGGGCTTTCATTTAATTTAGGAATTAAAAGATGCATCATCCAAATTTGCACTAATGGAAGCTCGGCCAGCTGATAATAAGGGAGCCTGTCAGGTCCCCGATTCCAAGTCACATCGATCTAGCCGGTAACACCTCATATCACATTGCGGCCTCACGCATGGTAACCCACGGGTGTCGCCTTACCATGGCCCGGGACCGTTTGCGCCTTTTGGCTCACGTATATGATAGTGTCGCTAGCATCCATATGATAGAGAACCCGGGCCGGCATGGCTAGTCGTGAACCCAAAGCGGAACAGACCTATGGAGACAGGCATACATGAATCACATCGAACATGTCGGTCATCAGCGAGTGAATCCGTGCTGTAGCACTGGGCTAACAGGACTCCGGGGAACCCGGGCTGTAGCAGGCTAGGCAGGACTCCGGATGTCACCGCGTGACATTTCCCCGAAGGGACATACATAGGAACAAAGTGAAACACATGCCAGCCAGTCAAGTGTCCTGAGCAGTAGTGCTGGGCTAGCAGGACTCCGGTGAACTAGGCTGTAGCGGACTACTATGGCTCAAGGAGCACTAGACTACATTTCCCCATATGAGAGGCTGCCAAGGATAAACAACTAGATTGTCGGATCCTACACATACCAAGAATTTCAATCATACACACAATATGCTCGATATGTGCAAATACAACATGGCATCACAACAAAACTCTACAACTCAAGTACTTTATTTAAAGGCTCCAGAGAGCCATACATAGCATGTTCATACAGATAGGGGTCACATGACCCGACACTCAAGTCATACAAGCATACAAGCACATGCGGAAGCAAATAGTCTGAGTACAGACACTAGAAAGAAAGAAGGCTTCTCGAAGCCTGTCTATCTACATAGGTCCCTCCATGGCCAGGATCACCACCTGGGTGGCAAGTCACTCATCGATGTCGAGATCTACATAAAACCCATCGGAGGGGGCGGTGTTGTCATCTGCAAACAGTAATTAAACAAACATGAGTACAAAGGTGCTCAACAAGTCTTACAACAGGACCTACTATACATGCTCATTCTCAAGAAGGTGGTGGAGTTATTGTAGCAAGCCAGCTTTGACTCTTGGCTAAGCTATCCTACGAGACACCACTAGTAAAATAGTTTTCCCACACAAGTCCACTAATCACCAACACAATACTCTACCGAGGATCCTCCCTCGTCATCCTACGAGAGAGCCATCCTCGATACTAACACTTATCTTGAGTCTTTTAGTAGTAACCATTAACTTGTCTATGAACTGTATAGGCAACCAAGTAGTCCTTTACCGTGGACGCGGATATTCGAATAGATGGTGTTAACCCTGCAGGGGTGTACTTCTTCATACACGCTCTCACCACTAACCGCCGTTTACACGACATGTACTCGGAAACCTTCAAGCGGAAGCCCAACAAGGGTGTCGGCCACGGCCTACCTAAACACTCAAGTCTCTAGTCCAGGTTTATCGCCTATCCAGGTTCCATCCGCAGGGAGTCTGGCAGAGGTTTCAACATACGGCCCCGAACCATGTGAACAGGGTCTCGAGACGCCACACGGGCGCCCGACATACTCGGCCACGGTGTATCTACCGCAACATAGCCCACCCCTAGGGTCAGCGCTACGCACGGCCGCCAACACATAACCTACAAACACAGAAACTAATTGAAACTCCTGGACAGAGTACTAGGGTGATTAAGAAGCCGAGAGGGTCCATTGGTTTCGGGCCCAATGTATGGTAGTAACTGAATCTTAAATCACACATACAGATCTCAGTTCTTATGGACGACCTCAATGAAACAACCCACCATGTACTCCTACATGGCCTCTCATCGATACCTTTACCAAAACATGTTCAACACATCCCTCACATTACCGACATAATCATTTCACTCTAGCCCATCACCCAGATGAACCAGACCTGACACAACTCTAAGCATAGCAGGCATAGCAAGGTAGGAAACACATACATGGCTCAATCAACTCCTACACATGCTAGTGGGTTTCATCTAGTTACTGTGGCAATGACAGGTCATGCAGAGGATAAGGGTTCAACTACCGCAGCACACGACAGTTTGAAACGTTGTTGTCTTAATGCAGTAAATGAGAGCAGAGGCGAGAACATGGGTTTGTATCGATATGATCAATGGGGCTACTTGCCTGATGGAGTGGTAGTAGGGTACTACCCTTCAGTTGGATACTCGGAGATATCCTCGGAGGCAGAACCTACCACGAAGGACACACAGAACATAATCAACACATGGCAATATGCAACAATATGATGCATGCTATGACATGGCAAAATGATGTGTCCTGCCTAATGCAATGTGAAACAAGTTGAAATGGGTTCATTCGAATCAAAGATTCAAATGAAAGTTAAAGTTCTTATGCATAATAAGTGCATTAGCTTGTTTCACCTAAACAGCAAGGTTAAAGTGTTTTGTCATGCATGAAACCATTACAGATGGATATATGGAATTTTTCTGATAATTTTTCATATATAATTTGTTTGATTTGGAGCTATGGTTGATTTTCTATGATTTTTAGAAGTTTAGGCTATTTTCTGGAATTTCCTATATAAGAATAAATCCAGAAAATAGATAATTGCGTCAGCACTACGTCACTATGACGTCAGCGATTCAAAGGCGCCAGGGGCCAGTCAAACCTGACCAGGTGGGGCCCACTGGTCAGTGACTCTGTGCACTAACTACGTTTAGTTAGTCTAATTAACTGGGCAGGGCCCACTAGTCAGTGATTATACTAGTTAAACTAACCTAGTTAATTAGCGCTAACAGAGTAATTAGTCGGGCGGGGCCCGCATGTCTGTGAGAGAGAGGGGGAAGTCAATCTGACTCGGCGGGGTCAAACCTCGCCGGTCAGCGATCAGCGCCTGCCGGTGTTTAGCCGCCGGCGAGGCCAGACGCGGCGGCGTGCTGCGGGATTTGCCCACAAGGCACCATTTGATGTGTGGAGAGCAGCTACGGGCAGCTAGTGCTTGCCCGCATCCAGCCGTGGTGATGTCTTGGCCGGGGAGTGGCCGGAGCATCGCCGGTGACGAGCTTGGCGGAGGCCGAAGCTCGGGTCAGCTCATGCGCGTGGCTGCAGTGGCCTAGGCAGCGTGGTGCTAGCATCTACAACATCTACGCGATGCGGTGAGCATGCTGGACATGCCAGCGGGACTGCTAAGCGGCCGGAGCTACGTCGGCGACGAGCTCAGGCGGCGGTGCGTTCGGACGAAAGAGGCACGGCGGCTACAGAGCTCTAGCGACGAAGCGGAGAGAAGGGGGAGGAGCAGTAGCTCACTGGGAAGCCGCAGAGACGGTCAGCGTGCTCGGGGAAGGCTCGCTGCGGTCGGAACGGCGACGGCGATCTCGGGCGGCCCGAGGTTGAAGACGACGGCGACGGCGATGTTGCAGGGGCTCCGGCGTCGTGCGGCTTGGCTAGTCGACGTAGTCAACGACGGCGACGCTGCTAGACACGATGGCGTGGCTCGGGGACGGTGTTGGACGCGGCTGCGACGAGCGGCGGCGACGGTGACGGCTCGGGTGTCGTCGGGGAGGGCGAGAGAGAGGAGCCAGAGAGGAGAGCAAGTGTCTGCAAGGTCGGGGAGAGAGAGGGGGTTCGTCCCACGTCGACAGCTCAACGAGGGGAGTGGCGAGGCGGCGGGCAGCTGCGTGGCACGCATGCTGTGCTCGCCGTCGAGCAGCTGCTTGCCTGTGCTAGCGAGTGCAAGCAGCTCGCTGGCACATGAGGTGGGCTGGGCCAGTAGGTGGGCCTGCTAGGTGGGCTTCCAGGTAAGTCCTCTGTTCCTTTTTGTTTTCTCTTTTTTATTTGCTCTGCTCTATGTATTGAAATGATTAAAATACCATTCCATTTCCAAAAATCCTGGAAATATTCAGAGGCACATTTGAGAATATTCTCAACTGCCTAAAAATGCTTCCAAGATTATTTGAGCACTTTAAAATTGAGCACTTTAAAATATTTATAGCATCTAAAATGCCCAAATTCAAATACTTATGGCTTGTTCAAAAATCTAGAATGGCTCCATAAATTGCAAGACCATTTTTGGCAGAGGTTTTAAACCAGAACCAAAAATGGTGGGCTTTTATGAAGGGCATTTTGGGTTCATTGAAATTCCAACTGTTGGAAATTAGCATTTTCAGGGGGGTGTTGGGGTTGATTAACCCCCATTTCAAGTTTAAAAGAAATTTAAACATGATGCACAAGTTCATCCAATCCTAATGCATGACTAAAAGCGGGGATGTGACAACTCAACCCCACTCAAAAGAATCGCGTCCCGAGATTCAGGACTCATCGAGAAGGAGGGGTACTCAAGTCGAAGACGATCCTCCTGTTCCCAAGTGGCTTCCTTTTTGGAATGGTGTGACCATTGAACCTTGAGAAACTTGATGTTATGGCGTCGAGTGGTACGCTCGGCTTGATCAAGGATACAAACGGGATATTCCCGATATGACAGGTTATCTTGTAGATCAAGCATTTCGTGGTCCACTCCACGGATAGGATCCGCGAAGCAACGCCTGAGTTGAGAAACATGGAAGACATCGTGAACTCTGGAAATATGCGAAGGTAGTTCCAATTGGTAGGCAACTTCTCCTCTTTTGGCAAGAATACGAAAGGGTCCAATGTAACAAGGAGCCAATTTGCCTTTGATACCGAAACGATGGGTTCCCTTTAACGGAGTAACCCGAAGATAAGCCTTCTCGCCGACTTCATAAGTCATGAGCTTATGTTTACGATCATATTGGCTCTTTTGACGAGATTGGGCTGTTTTCAATTTCTCACGAATAATGCGAACATCCTCTTCTGCTTCATGAATCATATCCGGGCCAAAGAGTTGTCTTTCCCCGGTTTTTGACCAGTTAAGAGGCGTTCGACATTTTTATCCATAAAGAACTTCGAAAGGAGCTTTTCCCAAGCTAGCTTGATAACTGTTGTTATAAGCGAACTCCGCGAATGGAAGGCATTTCTCCCAACCCATTCCGAATGAGATGACAGAAGCTCGGAGCATATCTTCCAGAATTTGATTGACTCGCTCTACTTGACCACTTGATTGAGGGTGGAAGGCGGTGCTAAAAGAGCTACGAGTTCCCATAGCATTTTGGAAACTTTCCCCAAATCAAGAGGTGAAGAGACTCCCACGGTCTGAGTTAATTTCCAATGGGACACCATGAAGAGACACTATTCGGGAGATGTATAGGTCAGCTAGCTGGCTAGCGGTGATACTCTCACGAACAGGTAGGAAATGGGCTACTTTGGAAAGACGGTCGATCACGACGAAGATAGCATTATTCCCTCTCTTGGTCCTGGGAAACCCAGTAATGAAATCCATACTGATTTTATCCCATTTCCACTCAGGAATAGCCAAAGGTTGAAGGGTACCAGCAGGCCGTTGATGCTCTGCTTTAACACGACGACAGACGTCGCAACTAGCAATGTATTGAGCAATTTCTCTCTTCATCCTAGTCCACCAAAACCTCTGGCGTAGGTCTTGATACATTTTAGTACTACCGGGATGAATGGTGAGAGGGGATTCATGAGCTTCCTTAAGGATCAGCTGTCAGGACCCCGATTCCATATCACATCGATCTAGCCGGTAACACCTCATATCACATTGCGGCCTCACGCATGGTAACCCATGGGTGTCGCCTTACCATGGCCCGAGACCATTTGCGCCTTTTGGCTAACGTATATGATAGTGTCACTAGCATCCATATGATAGAGAACCCGGGCCGACATGGCTAGTCGTGAACCCAAAGCGGCACAGACCTATGGAGACAGGCATACATGAATCACATCGAACATGTCGGTCATCAGCGAGTGAATCCGGGCTGTAGCACTGGGCTAACAGGACTCCGGGGAACCCGGGCTGTAGCAGGCTAGGCAGGACTCTGGATGTCACTGCGTGTCATTTCCCTGAAGGGACAGACATAGGAACAAGGTGAAACACATGCCAGCCAGTCAAGTGTCTAGAGCAGTAGTGTTGGGCTAGCAGGACTCCGGTGAACCGGGCTGTAGCAGACTACTATCGCTCAGGAAGCACTAGACTACATTTCCCCATATGAGAGGCTGCCAAGGATAAACAACTAGATTGTCGGATCCCGCTCATACTGAGCATTTCAATCATACACACAATATGCCCGATATGAGTGCATACAACATGGCATCACAACAAAACTCTACAACTCAAGTACTTTATTTAAAGGCTCCAGAGAGCCATACATAAAATGTTCATACAGGTAGGGGTCACATGACCCGACACTCAAGTCATACAATCATACAAGCACAAGCGGAAGCAACTAGTCTGAGTATAGACACTAGAAAGAAAGAAGGCTTCTCGAAGCCTATCTATCTACATAGGGCCCTCCATGGCCAGGATCACCACCTGGGTGGCTAGTCACTCGTCGGCATCAAGGTCTACGTAGAACCCATCGGAGGGGGCGGAGTTGTCGTCTGAAAACAGTAATTAAGCAAACATGAGTACAAAGGTACTCAGCAAGTCTTACAACCGAACCTACTATACATGCTCATTCTCAAGAAGGTGGTGGGGTTATTGCAGCAAGCCAGCTTTGACTCTTGGCCAAGCTATCCTATGGAACTCCACTAGTAAAATAGTTTCCGCACACGAGTCCACCAGTCACCAACACAATACTCCACCGGGGATCCTCCCTCGTCATCCTACGAGAGGGCCATCCTCGGTACTCACACTTATCTTGAGTATTTTAGTAGTAACCATTAACTTATCTATGAACTGTATAGGCAATCAAGCAGTCCTTTACCGCGGACGCGGCTATTCGAATAGTTTTATACCCTGCAGGGGTGTACTTCGTCACACATGTTTCCACCACTTAGCGTCTGCACACGACATGTGCTCGGCAGACTTCAAGCGAAAACCGACGTGGGTGTAGACCACGACCTGACTAACCTCACAAGTCTCTAGTCCAGGTTTATCGCCTATTCAGGTTCCATCCGCAAGGAAATCCGACCGGGGTGTCCTCAACGGCCCCAAACGATGTGTACAGGGTCCCGAGACACCAAACGGGCGCCCGGCATACCCGGCCACAGTGTATCTATCGCATCATAGCCCACCCCTAGGGTCAGCGCTACGCACGGCCGCCAACACATAACCTACAAACACCAGAAACTAGTTGCAACTCCTGGACAGAGGGCGAGAGGGGTCAGTAAGTCGAGCGGGGTCATATTTCAGGGCCCAATGTGTGGTAGTAGCTGAATCTTAAATCACGCATACAGATCTCAGTTCTTATGGACAGCCTCAATGAAACAACCCACCATGTACTCCTACATGGCCTCTCATCGATACCTTTACCAAAACATGTTCAACACATCCCTCACATTACCGACATAATCATTTCACTCTAGCCCATCACCCAGATGAACCAGACCTGACACAACGCTAAGCATAGCGGGCATAGCAAGGTAGGAATCACATACATGGCTCAATCAACTCCTACACATGCTAGTGGGTTTCATCTAGTTACTGTGGCAATTGCAGGTCATGCAGAGGATAAGGGTTCAACTACCGTAGCACACAGCAGTTTGAATCGCGTTGTCTTAATGTAGTAAACAAGAGCAGAAGCGAGAACATGGGTTTTTATCGGAATGATCAATGGGTTGCTTGCCTGTTGTAGTGGTAGTAGGGTACTGCCCTTCAGACGGATACTCGGGGTTATCCTCGGAGGCAGAACCTACCACAAAAAACACACCGAACATAATCAACACATGACAATATGCAACAATATGATGCATGCTATGACATGGCAAAATGAATGTGTCTTGGCCTAATGCAAGCTAAAACAGAAAGGAATGAACCCATTTGAATCAAAGATTCAAATGATAGTTCATTTAACTTAGCCTTATTAGTGCATTATCTTATTTTGCTTAAACAGCAAGATCATCTTGTTTTGTCATGGATGAAACCATTACAGATGGATAGATTGAATTTTTCTGATCATTTTTCATATATAAATCTTTGCATTTGGAGCTATGGTTGATTTTCTATGATTTTTAGAAATTTTGGCTATTTTCTGGAATTTCCTATTAAAGAATAAATCCAATAATTGAATTAATGCGTCAGCATGACATAGGTGTGATGTCAGCGGGTCAACTGGGTCGGCCAAGTCAAACCTGACTGGTGGGCCCTGTCTGTCAGTGACTCAGCTAATTAACATAATTAAATTAACACTAATTAACTGTCAGTGGGGCCTGGGCCCACATGTCAGTGACTAAACTAATTAAAATTAGTTAAAACTAATCCTAAACTAATTAGCAGGCCGGCCCCACCTGTCATAGACTCAGGGGGGTTAACCTTGGCCCACACGGGGTCAAACAGGGTCAACTCGTCGGCGTCTAGCCGCCGGCGAGGCCAGACGCGGCGGAGCAGCGCGGGATTTGCACTCCGGCGACCAAAAGGACGGCGGAGACTATCTACGTGATGCGGGGAGGAAGCCGCGTCGAGTGGTGGCAGTGGGTGGAGCTGGGGTGGACGGAAATGTCGCCGGCGACGAGTTTGGCGGCGGCCGGAGCTCGGATAAGGTTGAACTAGTCGCTGGGGGGCACGGGGAGGCGCGTGTTTGGTGCGTTGAGCTCCTGGAGGTGCGGTAGGACTAGTGGACAGGGTGGCGCGGCCATTGGGTGGCCGGAGCCTCGTCGACGACGAGCTTCGCGGCGGTGCGTGCGGGTGAGCTATGTGCGGTCGCTACGGGGCTCGAGAGAGGGAACGGTGAGGGTGGGGAGGTGGTTGAGCTCACGGGGGTCTCGTCGAGGCAGTCGGAGAGGTCGGGGATGAGCTGATACGGCGGGGACGGCGAAGGGGATCTCCAGTGGCCGGAGTTGAGGACGAGCTCAGTGCAGCTTCTCCAGGGCGAGCGAGCGCTCGGGGCTCGGCCTACTCGATGTAGTCGACGACGGCGGAGCTCGTGGACACGATGGCGCGGCGCGAGGACGACGGAGGGCGCGCCTATGACGACGGTGCGGCGACAGGGCGTCGGCCATGGTGGGGAACGGCGAGGGAGAGAGACAGGGGGGAATGGCGTGTACAGAGGCTTCGAGGTGCGATGTGGAGGCGTCCAGGCGTCCAGGGGCGCGGGCGGCAAGCAGGTGGCACCATGGCGAGCTCAGGCGCGCCGGCGTCTCCTCCCTGCCTGCCTGGCGGGGAAGAAGCAGCTGGCTGGCGCGGGCCAGCACAGTGCTAAGCTGCCAGGTGGGCCGGCTGGTGGGCTAGGTGGGCTACGCCGGTAAGTTCCTCTCTCTCTCTCTCTTTCTTTTCCTGTTTTTTATTTATTCTATTATTTATGTAACTTCAGGGCTTTATTAAAAATGCCAGGGCATTTCCATAAATCATAAAATTAATCATGGCTACTGCTTAGAATATAACCAGCAGCAAACATTTTAGTTTATGATTATTTGAGCATTTGAAATATTTTATAGCATTTAAATGCCCAAATGCAAATACTATAAGGATTAATCCAATGACCTTAAGATGTCCTAGAAAAATGTGCACCATTTTTGTCAGGGGTTTTAACCCAAAACAAAAAGTGTGGGCTTTTTAGAAGGGCATTTCAGGTTCATTGAAAAAGTTTTTAGTAAACCCTAGTTGTTCCAGGGGGGTGCTGGGGATTCTGTCATCCCCATTTCAAATTTAAGAGGAATTTAAACATGATGCACACTCTAATGCTTGAACTAGCTAGGGTGTGACATCAGCCTCCTCAGGTTTCGTGCCTTGGGAACCACTAAGTGGTTTCCAAAGTATACGACACCTTGATCATCAACGGAGAAACAATTCAGAACTCCTTTCTTAATGTTTCTCTTAATACGGGAGATTCCCAGATCTACCTTCTGTGCCTTTATGATCTGATCCGTAAGGGTAGGTTTCGCCACGAGGGTGGATAGGAATCCTCAAGGAACAATGTGAAGATTAAGCTTATGAAATTACTCATGGAGAAGTGGTTGACTCTGTTGTAACATCAGGTTGTTACAATAAGATTTACGACATAGCACATCAACCATGACATTGGCTTTGCCCGGGGTGTACGTTATTCCTAAGTCGTAATCCAAGATCAACTCGACCCAACGTCGTTGCCTGAGATTCAAATCCGGTTGGGTGAAGATATATTTCAAACTTTGGTGATCGGTGAAGATCTCGCAACGGTTACCGAGAAGGTAATGTTGCCAAGTTTTGAGTGCATGGACTACAGCTGCAAGCTCTAGATCATGTGTGGGATAGTTTTCCTCATGTGGGTGTAACTGCCGTGAAGCATAGGCAATTACCTGACGATCTTGTATGAGTATGCAACCTAGTCCTTGTCACGAGGCGTCGCAATAGATAATAAAGTCCTTGGAGAAATCTGGTGGTACCAGTACAGGAGCAGATGTCAGGCGTCTTTTCAGTTCCTGAAAGCTGAGCTCGCATTGTGGGGTCCACTCAAACTTTTTATCTTTCTTGAGGAGTTCAGTTAGAGGTTTAGCAACCTTGGAGAAATTCTCGACGAAGCGGCGGCAATAGCTCGCTAAGCCAAGGAAGCTCCGAACTTGCTTGACCGTCTCAGGTGGAGTCCAATCAAGGACGGCTTGAACTCGCTCGGGATTGACAGCAATACCCTTGCCAGAGATTACATGGCCTAGATAGGTCACTTCTGGCAACCAAAATTCACACTTGGAGAATTTGGCATAAAGGCGATGCTCTCGAAGTTTCATCAATACCAACCTTAGATGTTCGGCATGTTCCTCTTCATTCTTGGAGTAGATGAGTATATCATTGAGGTATACTATGACGAATTTATCCAAATACTCCATGAAGACCGAGTTCATTAACCGAGAGAAGGTGGTTGGGGCATTGGTTAAACCGAAGGACATAATGGTGTACTCGTATTGGCCATAACGAGTAACAAAGGCCGTTTTGGGAATGTCCCCGCTTCTAATTTTGATTTGATGGTAGCCCAACCTCAAATCAATCTTGGAAAAGACCGAGGATCCAGCGAGCTGATCATACAGATCATTGATCCTGGGAAGCGGATACTTGTTCTTGATGGTGACCAAGTTGACAGGTCGGTAATCTACAACCATCCGATCCGTTCCATCCTTCTTCTTGACGAAGAGGACGGGGCAAGCCCAAGGAGAGGAACTAGGACGTATGAAACCCTTTTTCAAGGACTCATCGAGTTGGTTCTTAAGCTTGGCTAGTTCTAAGGGTGCCATCTTATAGGGTCTTCTAGAAATTGAAACGGTTCCTGGAACAAGGTCTATCACAAACTCGACGTCCCTGTCAGGTGGAACACCTGGCAGTTCTTCTGGAAAGACATCCGGGAAGTCTCGGACTACCGGAATATCTTCAAGGTCTGGAAGGGGGTTGGCATTTAGGGAGTAAAGCTGGCGCTTGGCCACTCGAGTTAAGACATTGACTGTCTTGCCCGATGGGTGAGTAAGTTGAACGGTTCTAGTGGCACAATCAATCTTAGCATAATGAGCTGACATCCAGTCCATACCCAAGATGATGTTTATGTCCGAGGACTTGAGAGCTATTAAGGATGCAAGGAAGACAAGTCTATCGACAAGAATTTCATTCCCATGGCTTACTCTAGAGGTTTGCCATCTAGAGCCAGGGGTTTGAATTTCCATGGTAGTGGGCATGTCACAGAATGTTGTGTTATGCAATCGAGCATAGCTCTCAGATATGAATGAATGAGATGCTCTAGTATCGAAAAGAACAGATGCCGGATGGCAATTAACAAGGAGCGTACCAAGGACGACGTTAGGATCCTCATGAGCCTCCTCAGCTGAGACATAGTTGACATGGCCACGTGCAGTGGTGACCGGCTTGGCGTAGAATGTCTTTCCCGCTGGCTTACCACGACCAACGGACTTTCCAGACTGATTGGGGTTGTTGTTCTGGGGACACTCTCGACTATAGTGACCCGGCTCTCCACAGTTGAAACATGTCACAACATTGGGGCGTGGAGCAGCATTAGCAGCGGGGCCATCATAGGGCTTGGACGGTGCAAACTGCTAGTTGGGACGAGGCGCATCAAAGGATGGCCTCGGAATGAACCTGGGTGGCAGTGCCGTGCTTGGAATCCACACCCGGCGCTTCTGAGATCCAGAGCCGGATGAAGAGCCAAAATCACGAGAGTGCTTGCGTGAAGCGTCATAGTCAGACTGGCTTGTCTCGGCACTGATGGCTTTATTTACCAACTTCTGAAAGGAGGTGCACTCGTGCAGACGAAGATCGCGGCGAAGCTCAGGGCTAAGTCCCTTGCGGAACCTTGCCTGCTTCTTAGCGTCGGTGGATACCTCTTCAGGAGCATATCGTGCCAGATTCCCAAATTCACGACTATATGCATCCACAGTCAGTCTTCCTTGGGTGAAATGGCAGAACTCTTCCCTCTTGCGATCTATGAGACCTTCCGTGATGTGATGCTCACAGAAAGCCTCATTGAATTCAGCCCAAGTAGTGATTTGGCCGATCGGGTGCATAGCTTCAAAGTTTTCCCACCAAAGGCTAGCAGGGCCTTCAAGGTGATAGGCAGCATAGGTAACCTTATCAGCTTCGGCTACGTTAGCAGAACATAGCTTGTGTGTGATGCTGCGGAGCCAGTCATCCGCGTCGAGGGGCTCGACGGAATGATTGAACTTTGGTGGGTACAACTTGATGAAGTCATTGATTGACACCAAGTCATTTCGCTGATGGCGTGCAGTGTTCTGCTCAATCCGCTCCAGCAAGCGGTTAGTCTCACGCTTGTTTCTTTCCGCCTCCAGCATAACTTCGGCCAGAGAAGGCGGGTGAGGCAGATTTTCACCCCTAACTGCACTGGCTTCCCCGTGCTCCGGGGCAGCAGGGTTGCTGCGGGTGTTGACCATCCTAGGAGAAAACAAGACAGCGGTTTAGATAAGGATGGCACAAACTTAGCAAGGAAGTGCAGAATGTAATGGATAACATGGAATGCTAAGATGTTCATTGCACGACATGGTAATACAGAAACTTCCATATATATACCATTGGTCATACACACCGTACATAGTTTAGTACAAGCCCAGGCTGGAGTACAACTACGGTGAAAGACATTACATCTCATCGAAGGCATTCCAAGCTCCTATACATTATTTTTCTACACCTCCGGAGCGTGATACACACCAAGTCGTATCCCACAGGTCACGCAAGATTGTGGAGAATACAACTATTACAGTACTAGTGAAACTACTACTAGCTCAGACGGCTCCATAGTAATCCTTATAGAAGTCACCACCAAAGCCTGGAAGTGGAACATGATCATCTGGGAACAGACGGTCCTGCGGAGCCTGCGGACCATAGGGAGTCGGATGTGGCCTTGGTCCCACAGGTGGTGGCAGACGGGGACCATGAGGAGGGGTGATGCCTCCTACATCACGCCACTCCATACAATCTGGCAATCCAGACCATACAGGGTACAAGTCCCTCATGTCCATGTATCCTGCCTGCACCGCAGGTGCAAACCGGGTCAAAGTGGCCCAATGATCAGAACGAGTGTGAAAAAGCTCCATACGCAAGGCCCGATTTTCGCGGTCCTTATCCTCGAGCATCTCGGCAGTGGTGTGGAGTAGTGACTCCTCATGTGAAGAATCATAGTACAAAGCCTGATAGTACCCCTGTGCTCTAGGAAGGGAGGCTGGCATGTAACGGAAATCGGTGTTCTGTAGCAAGGCAGTCCTGGCTCAAATGATAGTCATCATTGAATAGGCTGCATCCTGCACAGACATCTCAATAGTGACCCCAAGTCCATAGGAACAGTGAAGGGGCTCAGTGGCTCCAGGATAAGAGGGCTATATCCTGATGGTACAGAGGTACTGGCTCTGGTTGAAGTCTCTGAACTGCTCCTCGATGGTATATTTCGGATACCACCGATAGCCTGACTCAACCATCACTCGAACCAACATGGCCATGTGGCCGGGCACATCGAGGCACCGGGTCAGACGAACCACTTGGTTCTACGAACGGGTGGCCATCTGAAAGCACAGAATAATGCAAAGGCATTAGAATTTTCTAGGGGAAATCGGACAGCATAACGGCTATAAATGCTCAGAAAAAGATTTGATACATCCACAACAGTTTGCAATACCACTCAACAACATCATATCAAGGTTCCGACTCAACTGGCAACATACAAAAAGCAGTAGAAACTGAACTGTGGCTGGTAACAACAATCTTATAAGCTACTATAGATTAGTAACACGTGAACCTGATAGAAGAAGAGAGCCTAGTCCTTAACCCACGTTGAATGAGAAGAGAATGACTCAGATCAGAGGGCATAAGGTAAAGGAGTAAAAATAGCCTTACGTTCCCTCCCACAATCAATTCCCCTACATATAACTTAAGCATTTCTAGACTTGACATCGACCAGTTTGGCTCAACGAACCTACAGGTAATCTGGCTCTGATGCCAACGCTGTCAGGTCCCCGATTCCAAGTCACATCGATCTAGCTGGTAACACCTCATATCACATTACGGCCTCACGCACGGTATCCCCACGGGTGTCGCCTTACCATGGCCCAGGACCATTTGCGCCTTTTGCCTCACGTATATGATAGTGTCGCTAGCATCCATATGACAGAGAACCCGGGCTGACATGGCTAGTCGTGAACCCAAAGCGACACAGACCTATGGAGACATGCATACATGAATCACATCGAGCATGTCGGTCATCAGCGTGTGAATCCGGGCTGTAGCACTGGGCTAACAAGACTCCGGGGAACCCGGGTTGTATCACTGGGCTAACAGGACTCCGGGGAACCCGGGCTGTAGCAGGCTAGGCAGGACTCCGGAAGTCACCGCATGACATTTCCCCGAAGGGACAGACATAGTAACAAAGTGAAACACATGCCGGCCAGTCAAGTGTCCTGAGCAGTAGTGCTGGGCTAGCAGGACTCCGGTGAACCGGGCTGTAGCGGACTACTATGGCTCAAGGAGCACTAGACTACATTTCCGCATAAGAGAGGCTGCCAAGGATAAACAACTAGGTTGTCGGATCCCACATATACCAAGCATTTCAATCATACACACAATATGCTCGATATGTGCAAATACAACATGGCATCACAACAAAACTCTACAACTCAAGTACTTTATTTAAAGGCTCCAGAGAGCCATACATAGCATGTTCATACAGATAGGGGTCACATGACCCGACACTCAAGTCATACAAGCATACAAGCACATGCGGAAGCAAATAGTCTAAGTACAGACACTAGAAAGAAAGAAGGCTTCTCGAAGCCTATCTATCTACATAGGGCCCTCCATGGCCAGGATCACCACCTGGGTGGCAAGTCACTCATCGACGTTGAGATCTACATAAAACCCATTGGAGGGGGCGGTGTTGTCGTCTGAAAACAGTAATTGAACAAACATGAGTACAAAGGTACTCAGCAAGTCTTACAACAGGACCTACTATACATGCTCATTCTCAAGAAGGTGGTGGAGTTATTGCAACAAGCCAGCTTTGACTCTTGGCTAAGCTATCCTACGAGACACCACTAGTAAAATAGTTTTTGCACACGAGTCCACTAATCACCAACACAATACTCTACCGGGGATCCTCCCTCGTCATCCTACGAGAGAGCCATCCTTGATACTCACACTTATCTTGAGTCTTTTAGTAGTAACCATTAACTTGTCTATGAACTGTATAGGCAACCAAGTAGTCCTTTACTGCGGACGCGGCTATTCGAATAGATGGTGTCAACCCTGCAGGGGTGTACTTCTTCATACACGCTCTCACCACTTACCGCCATTTACACGACATGTACTCGGCAACCTTCAAGCGGAAGCCCAACGAGGGTGTCGGCCACGGCCTACCTAAACACTCAAGTCTCTAGTCCAGGTTTATCGCCTATCCAGGTTCCATCCGCAGGGAGTCCGGCCGAGGTTTCCACATACGGCCCCGAACGATGTGAACAGGGCCCCGAGACGCCAAACAGGCGCCCGGCATACCCGGCCACGGTGTATCTACCACAACATAGCCCACCCCTTGGGTCAGCGCTACGCACGGCCGCCAACACATAACCTACAAACACCAGAAACTAATTGCAACTCTTGGACAGAGTACTAGGGTGATTAAGAAGCTGAGAGGGTCCATTGGTTTCGGGCCTAATGTATGGTAGTAACTGAATCTTAAATCACACATACAGATCTCAGTTCTTATGGACGGCCTCAATGAAACAACCCACCATGTACTCCTACATGGCCTCTCATCGATACCTTTACCAAAACATGTTCAACACATCCCTCACATTACCGACATAATCATTTCACTCTAGCCCATCACCCAGATGAACCAGACCTGACACAACTCTAAGCATAGCAGGCATAGCAAGGTAGGAAACACATACATGGCTCAATCAACTCCTACACATGCTAGTGGGTTTCATCTAGTTACTGTGGCAATGACAGGTCATGCAGAGGATAAGGGTTCAACTACCGCAGGACACAGCAGTTTGAAACGTTGTTGTCTTA
Source organism: Triticum dicoccoides (assembly GCF_002162155.2). NCBI lineage: Eukaryota > Viridiplantae > Streptophyta > Magnoliopsida > Poales > Poaceae > Triticum > Triticum dicoccoides. The sequence goes on along the minus strand of NC_041388.1, from coordinate 645,768,229 downwards.
ATGCAGTAAATGAGAGCAGAGGCGAGAACATGGGTTTGTATCGATATGACCAATGGGGCTGCTTTCCTGATGGAGTGGTAGTAGGGTACTGCCCTTCAGTTGGATACTCGGAGATATCCTCGGAGGCAGAACCTACCATGAAGGACACACAGAACATAATGAACACATGGCAATATGCAACAATATGATGCATTCTATGACATGGCAAAATGATGTGTCCTGCCTAATGCAATGTGAAACAAATTGAAATGGGTTCATTCGAATCAAAGATTCAAATGAAAGTTAAAGTTCTTATGCATAATAAGTGTATTAGCTTGTTTCACCTAAACAGCAAGGTTAAAATGTTTTGTCATGCATGAAACCATTACAGATGGATAGATTGAATTTTTCTGATAATTTTTCATATATAATTTGTTTGATTTGGAGCTATGGTTGATTTTCTATGATTTTTAGAAGTTTAGACTATTTTCTGGAATTTCCTATATAAGAATAAATCCAGAAATTAGATAATTGCGTCAGCACTGCGTCACTGTGACGTCAGCGAGTCAAAGGCGCCAGGGGCCAGTCAAACCTGACTAGTGGGCTGGCCCACTGGTCAGTGACTCTGTGCACTAACTACGTTTAGTTAGTCTAATTAACTGGGCAGGGCCCACTAGTCAGTGACTATACTAGTTAAACTAACCTAGTTAATTAGCACTAACAGAGTAATTAGTCGGGCGGGGCCCACATGTCAGTGAGAGAGAGGGGGAAGTCAACCTGACTCGGCGGGGTCAAACCTCGCCGGTCAGCGGTCAGCGCCTGCCGGCATTTAGCCGCCGGCGAGGCCAGACGCGGCGGCGTGCTGTGGGATTTGCCCACAGGGCACCATTTGATGCGCGAAGAGCAGCTACGGGCAGCTGGTGCTTGCCGCATCCAGCCGTGGTGATGGCTTGGCCGGGGAGTGGCCGGAGCATCGCCGGCGATGAGCTTGGCGGAGGCCGAAGCTCGGGTCAGCTCGTGTATGTGGCTGAAGTGGCCTAGGCGGTGTGGCGCTAGCACCTACAACATCTACGTGATGCGGTGAGCACGCTGGACATGCCAGCGGGACTGCTAAGCGGCCGGAGCTACATCGGCGACGAGCTCAGGCGGCGGTGCGTTCGGACGAAAGAGGCACGGCGGCTATAGAGCTCTAGCGACGAAGCGGAGAGAAGGGGGAGGAGCAGTAGCTCACTAGGAAGCCGCAGAGACGGTCGGCGTGCTCGGGGAAGGCTCGGTGCGGTCGAAACGGTGACGGCGATCTCGGGCGGCCCGAGGTTGAAGACGACGGCGACGGCGACGTTGCAGGGGCTCCGGCATCGTGCGGTTTGGCTAGTCGACGTAGTCGACGACGGCGACGCTGCTAGACACGGTGGCGCGGCTCGGGGACGGCGTTGTACGCGACTGCGACGAGCGGCGGCGACGGTGACGGCTCGGGCGTCATCGGGGAGGGCGAGAGACAGGAGCCGGAGAGGAGAGCGAGTGTCTGCGAGGTCGGGGAGAGAGAGGGGGTTCGTCCCACATCGATAACTTGACGAGGGGAGCGGCGAGGCGGCGGGCAGCTGTGTGGCAAGCATGCTGTGCTCGCCGTCGAGCAGCTGCTTGCCTGTGCGGGCGAGTGCAAGCAGCTCGCTGGCACAGGAGGTGGGCTGGGCCAGTAGGTGGGCCTGCTGGTGGGCTTCCACGTAAGTCCTCTGTTCCTTTTTGTTTTCTCTTTCTTTATTTTCTCTACTCTGTGTATTGAAATGATTATAATACCATTCCATTTCCAAAAATCCTGGAAATATTCAGAGGCACATTTGAGAATATTCTCAACTGCCTAAAAATGCTTCCAAGATTATTTGAGCACTTTAAAATATTTATAGCATTTAAAATGTCCAAATTCAAATACTTATGGCTTGTTCAAAAATCCTGAATGGCTCCATAAATTGCAAGACCATTTTTGGCAGAGGTTTTAAACCAGAACAAAAAATGGTGGGCTTTTATGAAGGGCATTTTGGGTTCATTGAAATTCCAATTGTTGGAAATTAGCATTTTCAGGGGGGTGTTGGGGTTGATTAACCCCCATTTCAAGTTTAAAAGAAATTTAAACATGATGCACAAGTTCATCCAATCCTAATGCATGACTAAAAGCAGGGATGTGACAGAGCCGATGCTAATGTGCACCATTTAGTTGAAACACAATGCAAAGCTCCTACTGATAATTATTGTATTATTATATGGTAAAATTTACATATCATGAAAACTAAGCAGGAACTTGAAAAAAGACCATGACGAAAATGTGTCCAGAGATTGCATGCAGAGCGATATGCGGAACTGGTCTATTTCTGGTTAATACTATGATGCATTATTTAGATCGGCCTGGTGGCCATCTCGTGCCTACATTATGAACTAAGCAGTAGTTCCAGGATCCCCGTCCCTGCAATTTATTTTAGTGATTTCTCACTCTTTCATACTGACACATGGGACCCACATTTCTAATTTGAGAAGCCTTTCTACATATTCAAATAAAACATGAGGTGTTTTCTGCAAAAATAAAATCTATTTGCATACGACCGCATACGGGCGGAGGCACCTCATATGCACGGGAGGACAAGTTACAGCACCACTTTTGTGTATTTTGCAAGTTTAGGTACCAAACTGACCATGATGGACAAGTTAAAGCACTCGCAGTGTGTGTATATATATATGGCTTAACTTAGTTTCCTTTTCTTGTAGATAACTTGATTCTCTACTCACAACCAACTGCAGCAAGAAATAATTTCACAGGTAGGTAACACAAATCTCAAAATAAACGGCACTCCAAGTTCATTTGTAGTTTTAATATTGTTGGGCTTTCATTTTATTGTGTAAGCATGTTGGATGCATATTTTACTCATTCGAGGACATCCATTTGTTGCTTTGAGTGTTTTGCTTTTTCTCTTTTGCCAAATGGATGGACAAGAATGCCTAAGAACTCCCTCTAGCTATCTACGATTTTCTCGTCTCAAACTCTATTCATGCTACATCGAAAAGTTTGATCAAGTCAGATTCGAACCACTCTGTGTGAGAAGCACTTGGAGTCCACGATTCGTCATAGACTTAAACTTCCAAAACCTCTTTGTGCATTTCGGTATGACCGAGTCATCCATTTCGGTCACACCGAGATCACTAAGTTGATCTAGGTTTTCAATCTCGGTGCAACCGATTTGAACTTTTCGGTCACACCGAGTTGCAGTAACCGCTTGCGATTCTGCATCTCGGTGCCGCAGAGTTGTTCCACTAGGTCACACCGACAGGGTCGGGATATATAAACCCACGGGTGAGATTTTGGAAATTTCTTCGAAACCTCTCAGCCCGCGTGTATCCTGCTCTGCCGCCTCGGGTCTCCGGATTGTCTTCTCGCTGCCAGCGACCTCCCGCCGCTTGTTTCCATCACCATCAACGGAATTCTGCCCCTCCATTGCCGCCGTAGCGAACTCCGCCGAACTAGGGTAAGAGTTCGATCCTTTGTGCTATTCTTTTAGCTCCGATTCGTAGCACATTACTTTGCCATGATCATGACCACGTATGCAATCAATCCATCCACCGAAAACTTCGTTTAGATTAGATTGGATTTGAAAATTTAGGGTTAGGTCTCCGCTGGACTCATCTCGGACCGACCGAATTGTAGAAATCAGTCTCACCGATTTGGCTTAGGCCATAGCACTTGCACTTTCGGTCTGACCAAAAATTGCAAATCGGTGTGACCGATTTCAATTCTTTGTGAAACCCTAGCAGTCTCGGTGCCACCGAACTATGACTCGGTCTGACCGAGTTCACTAGTTTAGATTCCAAAAGCTGCTTTAGTATCACCGAGTTTACAAATCGGTAGCTCTAAATGTTTTCTGTGAAGAACTAAAACTAAGTTTTTAAGTCATCTGTTTTGCAAAAACTCTGCACTTTGTGATGCTCATCCAGTCTACCTCATCTGTATCAATTCACAGGGTCTGCTGTCAGTAAGTTTGCAGAAATGTCTGATCAAAGCGACAGCCAGAACAGGTCTGAAGAACAAGTGCAATTGAGTGAGGGCACTAGTCCCTCTAGCACTTCTGATGAGGGCAGCAGGAGCAAACCAAGTAACTTGCCCAAGGCAGCCACCAGGTCAAGGAAGAAGAAAACCTCAGAGTCTGAAGATGAGGACTATGTGGCTGTTGAGGAGGAAGTCGGCTCCAAGAAGAAGGTGCTGAAAAAGGAATATGGCACAGTTGCATCAACTAAGCCTGGCTTGCACAAGAAGGCCCCTGCCAGGAGGGTGCCAACCTTAAAGGTTAGAGCCTCAACTGCTGAAACCTCCAAACCAACTAAAGAGGCTGCTTGAGAAGAAAAGAAGAGAAATTAAAGGGTCAAGAAGACCACTGCCAAAGTGCTTGGTAGATCCTCCATTATGAGAGATCCAGAAGAAGAGGAGGAGGAAGAGGATGCTGCACCAGCACCCAAAGCTCAGAAGCTTATGGGAGGTGCAATTAAATCAGGGGCCGCTCCACCAAAGCCCGAGTCTTCTCCCAAAGCTCAAGCTCAGAAACCCCCAAAGCCCAAGAGAAATACCAGGAGTATACCTTCTAAGGGAAACAACAAGGCCCCAGTGGCTAAAGCTGAAGAAGAGGAAGATGATTCACTTGTTTTGAGGAAGTTGAAACCCAAAATTCCTGGCCACAATGATGCTCATCCAGTCGCCAGGGACATGCACATCAGGAAAGATGCAGGACTGAGATTGTGGAGACAGTCTGATCCCTATGCTATTAGGAGGAGGACTGTAGTTGATTACAGGTTTCACACTAAGGAACAACAAGACTTCTATGAGACAATTTTGCTTGACAAGAAGCCCTTTGTATGTGACATGAAATGGATGGATTGGGAATACATCCAGGATAATGAAGATCACTTCCCTGGAGTTTATGACAGCTTCAAGGCATGTGGAGTAGATGAATTTGTTGGACAAAAGCTCACCAAATGGAATGATGAGCTGATCATGCAGTTTTACTCCACTGCCCACTTCTATCTAGATGGAAGGATAGTATGGATGTCTGAGGGTACAAGGTACCAATCCACAGTTCAGGAATGGTCCAAACTGATCAATGCCCCAGAGGAACATGAAGATGACTTGGATGTCTATGCCAAGAAAAAGAATGATCACAACTCCATGGCAAACATGTACAAAGAGATCCCAGATAAAGCTTTGGAGACACACAAGCTTGGATCCATACATTTCTTGTTGTCTAGTCTGCCTACCATCAACTGGATCTTAAGGCACACATTGCTACCCAAGTCAGGATATCACAACATGATCAGAGGGCATTCTATCAACCTGCTATAGCTTTTTGATGTCCCTCGGAAATTCAAGGTTATGAGTTTGATTGTAGAAACAATCAAGAGGACATCTGTTGATCAGAAGAGAAGTTGAGGGTATGCTCCACACATTCAGGAGCTCATCAACTCCAAGATGGGCACAGGAACTTATTTGGTGGACAAGGAGCATCTAACCTTACACCCTGAATTTGAAGACAACATTGTTGTGATGAATGAGGAGGAACCATCATCAGCTCAAGTCCAGGAGAAGAGAGCCAAAGAAAAGGAAGAGAAAGCTGCAAGGATGCCAAGTGCGGAAGAAGCATCTCAAGTTTTCCTGAAGAGCAAGCAAGATCAATTAGGCTATATGATTCAATCTACACTGAGGATTGAGAAGGGCTTGGCCACCCTGACTTGGAATCAGGAGAGCCTGGAGAGGACTGTTGAGACAAAATTCTGTGATCTTGACCTCAAGGTAACAGAGATTCAGACTGTAGTTGAACAGCTTCAGGAGGAAGTAGAGGAGAGGAGAGGAAAGGCAACTACTGATGCTTTTCAGCGTGTGCCACGAGGTCCAAGGTCTATTGCATTGCCAGTTTCAGATGCTAGAGCTACATCAACAGCACCAGCAGCTACAGCTCCAGTGCCACCTCCAGCACCTACTCCACCAGCTCCAACTACATCGACTGATTCCTTCATCCTTGAAGTTCTCTCTACACCACCTCCCAAAGACCAAGCCTGAGAGACGCATAGCACTATGCATTTTCGAACTTTTTGGTAACTTGTTGCCAAAGGGGGAGAAATATGTATAGATCATAGGCTTTGAGAGAGTGTGTCTTTCTTTTTTATCTCTCTTGATTTTGGTTGAACTTTATGTCCTTGTGAGATACTTGTTTGATCATGTGGTTTATCATTTGCTACCTTAATGCTTATCTGAGGATACTATCTTTTATATCTCATATATGATCATTCACTTGCTTGGTGATGAGTGCATGCTTTTAATTTCTATCATTTTGAGCGCTCCACCAAGATGTATGTGACATGGAAGAGTAACCCATGATCCTAATTGATTGTGCATTTGCATTCAAAAGAAAATCTTAAATAATGCACAAATTTAGGGGGGGGGGCTCTTGCTTATCACATACTTCTCAAAGAGACGATGTTTTTCAATCTTATGATCATTTGTCGAAGCTTTGATCTATATGTTGTCATAAATTACCAAAGAGGGGGAGACTGAAAGTGCAACTATCCCTGGGTGGTTTTGGTAATTCCCAACAACATGTAGCTCATTGAGCTAATGCTATTTTAAGATAAATATTTCAGGAAAGCTCAATGATTGGCATGGCATGGATTAGAAAGTGGACCCCTCAAAATGCTAAGGACAAAAGACTGTCTCAAGCTCAAAGCACAAGACTCTACATTTTACTTTTAGTGATCCAAGATCACATTGAGTCCATAGGAAAAGCCAGTACTATTAAAAGGGGGTGAGGTGTTGCTTAATGAGTTACTTGCTCAAAATGCTTAGTGATATGCTCCAAAAACCCTCAACTACTTTCTCATATCCACATATGTTCCAAACCAAAAGTCCAACTCGGCCCCACTGAAATCTTCTATCCGGCGCCACTGAGTTCACTTGACATAGCCACTGCCAGAAACCCTAATCAATTCGGTCTCACCAATAGGGATCTTGGTCTCACCGGGATGGGATTGCAAACTTTGTGTTTCCCTTCGTAATGTTTCGGTCCAACCGAGATGAGCGATTGGTCCCACCGAGATTGCAATGCAAACTCCCTGTTTCCCCTTCGTAACATTTTGGTCTAACCGAGATGAGCGAATCGGTCCCACCGAGTTTGCCTGACCAACTCTCTGTTTGCCTATTACCAAAATCGGTCCCACCGAGTTTGTGTAATCGGTCTCATCGAGATTGCATTATGCCCTAACCCTAATGGAATCGGTCCCACCACTTGACATATCGGTCCCACCGAAAATCCTAACATTCACATTTTGAACTAAATCGGTCTGACCGAGTTTTATAATTCGGTCCTACCGAGTTTGATGATTTGTGTGTAACGGTTAGATTTTGTGTGGAGGCTATATATACCCCTCCACCCACTCTTCATTCGTGGAGAGAGCCATCAGAACATGCCTACACTTTCAACATACATTTTCTGATAGAGAACCACCTACACTTGTGTTGAGGTCAAGATATTCCATTCCAACCACATAAATATTGATCTCTAGCCTTCCCCAAGTTGCTTTCCACTCAAATCATCTTTCTACCAAATCCAATCCTATGAGAGAGAGTTGAGTGTTGGGGAGACTATCATTTGAAGCACAAGAGCAAGGAGTTCATCATCAACACACCATCTATTACCTTTTGGAGAGTGGTGTCTCCTAGATTGGTTAGGTGTCACTTGGGAGCCTCCGTCAAGATTATGGAGTTGAACCAAGGAGTTTGTACGGGCAAGGAGATCACCTACTTCATGAAGATCTACCCTAGCGAGGCAAGTCCTTCGTGGGCGATGGCCATGGTGGGATAGACAAGGTTGCTTCTTCGTGGACCCTTCATGGGTGGAGCCCTCCGTGGACTCGCGCAACCGTTACCCTTCGTGGGTTGAAGTCTCCGTCAACGTGGATGTACGATAGCACCACATATCGGAACCATGCCAAAAATCTCCGTGTCTACATTGCGTTTGCTCCCTCCAAACTCCTCCCTTTACCTTCATATGCAATTGTTTTACATTCCGCTGCTATACTCTTAGAATTGCATGTGTAGGTTGATTACTTGAATTGTGCTAAGTTGCTAAAATCTACCAAGACTTAAAATTGGGAAAAGGCTAGATTTATTTGGTCAAGTAGTCTAATCACCCCCTCTAGACATACTTTCGATCCTACAAGTGGTATCAGAGCTTTCGTCTCCATTTGCTTTGATTTCTGTAGCTTTTGGTGATCATAGCCTTGGTTTCACAACCTAGGAGAGTATGGCATCTAGTGAGGGAAATTACCACCGTAGAGGTCCTTACTTTGATGGTACTAATTTTGCTAGCTGGAAGCATAAGATGAAAATGCATATTCCTGGACATAACCCCGCCGTCTGGGCTATTGTGTGTATTGGCTTGTAAGGTGAATTCTTTGATGGGGGAGAACCGAACCGTGAAGCTACCGCAGAAGAATTGAAGATGCTGCAATACAATGCTCAAGCTTGTGACATTCTCTTCAACGGATTGTGCCCCGAAGAATTCAACAAAATCAGCCGTCTTGAGAATGCAAAGGAAATTTGGTATACTTTGATTGATATGCACGAAGGTACCGACTTCGTCAAGGAATCCAAATTGGATGTGCTTCAAAGTCAACTTGACAAGTTCAAAATGAAGGATGGTGAAGGTGTCGCTGAAATGTACTCTAGGCTTGCTCTCATCACAAATGAGATTGCCGGCTTAGGAAGTTAAGAGATGACCGATAGATTAATCATCAAGAAGATCCTAAGAGCCTTGGATGGAAAATATGATACCGTGTGCACATTGATCCAAATGATGCCCAATTACAAAGATCTCAAGCCAACGGAAGTCATTGGAAGAATTGTTGCTCATGAGATGTCACTCAAGGATAAGGAAGAGCTTCACAACAAGTCAAGTGGTGATTACAAAGCCTCATGTGGTGCTCCCACATCATAAAGTGAGAAACAAACCTTCAACGAAGAATTGAGCCTAATGGTGAAGAACTTCAACAAGTTTTACAAGAGTAGAAGCAAGGAAAGAAGTTCCAAGTCAAGGTCCTACAATGACAAGAGATCTTCAAGTCGTGAACGAAATTGCTACAATTGTGGAAGACATGGACACTATTCCAATGAGTGTACGTCTCCCTACAAAAGAAGAGAAGATTCTCCCAAAAGAACAAGTAGAAGAGAAGAATCACCACCAAGAGAGAGAAGGAGTAGAGATGACCGTTATGAACGAAGAACATCACGGAGAAGCAAGGATTTGGAAAGGAAGGACAAGTCATCAAAGAGCTACACAAAATGAAGACATCAAGCTCATGTTGGTGAATGGGTATCCGGCTCCGGCTCCGGCTCCGACTCCGATGATCACTCCGAGAGAAGTCATCACTCTGACTCCGAATATACTCAAGATGAAGGTGTTGCCGGTCTAGCACTTGTGTCAACCAACTCCTACGACATATTTGAGTCACCAAATGAAGGAATTGGAAGATGCTTCATGGCTAAAGGCTCAAAGGTATCACACCACGAGTATGTTGATTTCAATAGTGATGAAGATGATTTGCTAGGTGATGATGATTTACTTGTTGACAACTTTAGTTATGAAAACTATGATGAACTTGCTATCAATCATGCTAATCAAGATAAAACAAATGACAATGATAAGAACGAGATTGAGCGTCTAACTAAAGAGCTAAACACTCTTAAGTTAGCTCATGAAACTACCTTGGAAGATCATTGAGAACTTTTAAAGACTCGTGAGAAGCTACGCTTTGAAAACCTCAACCTTGAGCAAGAGCATGAGTTCTTAAAGGCAATCAATGACGATCTTCGCAAGAAAAGTTCTTCTTACATTGCCAAGTGTTTACTCTTGTCTACTTACATGCCACAAGTTAAATCTAGCAACAAGAGTGTCGTGGAGTTGACACGGCAGATCTCCTAGAGCAAGGACTTAGTCGTAGGGCCATCGCACTAGGAAGCTTAAAGGGGTTAATCGGGACAAAGGACATGAGAGAGTTTTTATACTAGTTCGGCCCCTTACGATGAAGGTAAAAGCCTACGTCTAGTTGTGATTGGTATTGCTGAGGTTTCGATCTCCAAGAGGCTCAACTCGCTGGCTTGGTTATCGACTTGGTTGTTTCTTGCCCTAAACCGCCACCGGGTCATCCCCTTATATACACGGGTTGACGCCTGGTGGCCTACAGAGTCCCGACCGGTTCATAATCGTGTCCGGCTCGGTGACTTCCTTTACATGCCTTTCTGTACAAGTATTTCCTTACATATGGCGGTTTACAATATCAGGCCTTAAGCCGGCCCCAGGCCTTTGGGCCTTCTATACATTTAATAAACCATCATCTTGAATGTTTATTGGGCTTCTTCTGTAACCCGCCATCAAAGCTGACCCGGCCCCTCCTGGGCGGGTCATACTGGTAGTAATATCCCCAACATTAGGCCCCAGGTTGACTTTGAACTTTGTCCTTTGTCAATCTTCGATACTTAGCCAAAAATCCATCTTCTTATCTTTACTGAAATTTCCTTGTAACCCGCCATGACGTCATCTCCGGATTTTTCGGAAACCTGCTACCACGTCATCTTTTAACGGATCTTTATCTTTAATGCCTTTCTGAAAATCGAGGCGCCTGGGTAGCTGGATAACCATGTTTTGGTCTCCTCGTTTCTCGCGCCCACTTATCAGTCTTTTCCTTATAAATAGGCATGACCTGGGTCTTTTCCATTCTCCCCCTTTTGTCGTATTCTTCATCTCGCTGCTTCTCTGCCGTTCGAGCTCTGCCGCCGCCGCCGCAGATCTTGTCTTCATCGACTTAGGCCGCCGCATCAACCTGATTCGATTAAAAGAAAACGCAACGAGCCTCCACTGCAACTCTACATCTGTAAGTCTCTTTATTCCTCGACATCAGATCCGCATTAGGACCTTCGAGTTCCTTGGTGTTCTTCGTTGTTCGTCATGAACTCTTCATAGATTTCATCACCATCGCCTCTTCTTGGTCTTTGGATAGTATAAAACCGATGCGGTAGTTATTTCGCACCCACTTTAAATGCAAACAAATTCATTTTCCTGTTCAGAGGCTTTGTTTGATGAACTCGCCTGTATTAGATATTTAGGTCTAGAATATTTTTCTTTTCAGAACAACCATTTGATCCAAAATAATAATGATAGCTTGGTGAAACTTGTTTATGCCAACACTTAGTTGTAGTTGCTTTCTGAGAAAGTCCATAGTCATGGCGGCTTATCTCTCCGGCTTCCTTTTCCATATATGTCATTAGCCCTTAGTTAAGCCGCCATTGCTTGTTTTACATCTTCTACCTTTAACTGTTAATTGAACCGGCATTTTGCTTTTCCTTTTCCAGTCCCTTGCACATCATGCCGTCAAAGACACCCACCATCTGCAATTGGGTCCCCTCAACCATAACTGAGGAGCGTCTGAAAGAGTTCTTCCTCATTGGATTTCTGCCTTCAAGAAACATCATGTCTTATCGTGCTCCTGACCCGGAAGAAGAATGACCCAATCCAAAAGATGGTGAAGTGATCGTTTTTACTGATCACATGAACCGGGGCTTCTCACCGCCTGGCTCAAAATTTTTTAGAGAAGTTCTTCACTTTTTCAAACTCCATCCTCAGGATATTGGGCCCAATTCCATATCCAATATTTGTAACTTCCAAGTGCTCTGTGAGGTATATCTTCAGCAAGAGCCGACTGTGGAACTATTTAGAGAATACTTCTATCTGAACCGGCAAAATGAGTGCACCAACGACCTTAGCTTAGAACTTGGAGGCATCTCAATCCAGCGCCGGCAGGATGCAGTTTTCCCTCTCATAGTTTTAGCAAGTCACCCAAAGGACTGGAACCAAACTTGGTTTTACTGTCAGAACATCTCACCCGCCAACGAGAAACCACTGCCAGGTTACCGCCCCGATCGTCTTGACACCAAGTTTGCCCTGCCAGATAAACTTACCGTTGTTGAACGCAAGAAACTGCTTCCATCTATGAGAAGAATCAACGGTTTGTTGGGGAACGGTTTAACCGGAGTCGACCTAACTCGCTGCTGGATCTCATGGCGGATTATTCCATTAAGCCATCGTTCAAAGTTGATGTATGAATATGGTGGAGATCCGGAGGACTCTCTCCATCATACCCCGGTTCAACTAACCGAGGAAGATGTTGTCGCAATGTCAAATGTTCTGGTGAATGGGAAGTACGAAGATTGCAGTGTTGTTGGGTTAAATCCCTTCTGTAAATTTAACCCGGTACCAGAAGTAAGGGCATTCTGATCTTTTTTCCTTTGTATTTTTTCCAGCCGTATTGTTTATCGCTGATCCTTCATCTTGTCTTTGTAGGCCAACTCTGACTTTTGGGAAGTGAAATATGACCACGAAGTTGCCAAGAAGGCGAAACTTGCCGCTATGAACGCCAAGAAATCGACCCGGAGAACGAAGAAGAAAAAGAAAAACAATGTTGAACATTTGATGAAACTTGATGACTCGTCTGACTCGGAGGTAGCCCTTGATTCCCTTGGCCAACTTTTTAACAATCTTATTGACACTGATCCTTACCAGGATGACACTGGGGCTAGTCAAGCTGGGGAAGCAGAGGTAACTATCATTTCCTCTGACTCGGAGCCTTTACCAAGACACAAAGTTCGACGAGTGATCCGTAAAGTAAGGTTTTCTAACCCCTTAGCTCACTTGGATCCCAACTTTCATTTGAAAAAGCAGCAGCATGAAAGCCGCCGTGAAGTTGAGATTGAAGATGAACTAGTTGTCGTCCTTCAACAGACCCCTTGGAAACGCCCGAACGAGGTTTGCTTATTATTGTCCTTAACTTGTTTTAATGAATCCTGCTCCTTGCATTTCTTTTAACTCCTTTCTTTTACCTTTTCAGGAGGTGTCTCGTTCCTCAGGCGACTCATCACAAACACAATTCCCGGCTTTCAAGACTGCTCCTAGGTAATCAGAAATCCTCTTTTCTTTCGGGATGATCAATTGTTATCTTGATGTTGACTATCTTGCAATATTTTTCCTTAGCGTCCAGGCTAGATCCAAGAAGGCGAAGGTAACAAAGCCGGCGGAAGACCCGCCAGTACTAACCTCTGAGCCGGCTAGGCCGCCTTCTCCATTAACTGCCACCCCAGAAGACCCGCCTATTATCAATGAAGCAAATCCTTCGGAGTCGTCCCTTGACAAAGCCACTATGAATCCTTCCACAGTTGGACTGTCAAGCTCAACTAACCCGCCATCTCCACGTGTTCAAGATGTTCAAATTACTGGGAGCCGTTTTGTTGAGCCGGGGAACCCAACGGTGTTGGCTCGGTGCACAGCTAAGCAAGAAGCATTGGAGAGGCAGAAGGTTCGCTTTGATGTTGCCAACTACGACCGTCTTAATGCCAGTGATATCTTACCCGGCTATCTCAGTCATGTACACTCCAGTCGTGAGTCTGAGATCGAGATGGTCAAGCAGCTTTAGTTGAAATATGAGGTACGTTGTTTCCGGTTTACCAATATTCCTTCAGCCCCCGAGTCTGTAGATTATGAGAGAAACGGAATAACCTATAGACTTAAAATATAGGCCGAGACCTTTACCTCTGAATCTTTGCCTGATATTGATAGAACAAGAATTCTCCCATAGTCCCCAAGGACCGGTTTATTTTGATCATTAATAAATCGGTACTTTCAGAATTTAAAACCATCTGCAAAGTACTTAACATTCCGGTTTATCCTTGATAGACTTGCTGAACTGCGTACATTAGCCCCCAAGTGCCAAGTGTTGTTACTTTGTAAAGGACTTGGGACTTCAAATATGTTGGCAGAGTCGTAAAAATTTGATTTGGCATACATTAGCCCCCAAGTGCCAAGTGGTTTATTCGTAAAGTACTTGGGACTTGAATCTTGAATTTGGATACTGGAATTTAAAACCAAGTCTTGACTTATCTGAATGTTTCACAGAATGCATTGTCTGAACTAAACTCTCAACTAACTGACACAAAGACCCGGCTAGTGAGTCAGGAATCAGAAATCAAGTCTTCCACCTCCAAATTGCAAATAAGCCTTTCTGAAATGGAGAATTTGAAGGCCAGCCTTGCTGCCAAAGAGAAAACTTGGGAAGATGAGAAAACACTTCTGACCCGGCGAGCTGAGACAGCCGAAACAGCTCTGAAAGAAATATCAACCGAGCTGAACGGTTTAAAGGGCCGGGTGTCTCAGATGGTCACTGCTATCTTTGATAAGCTGCCTTATTTTGACCTTTCATGTATTTTATGCCAAACCGGAGCATAATCCTCCAACTAACTCTGTGAAAAATATATGCAGGCCCAAGAAGTAAGAATCTAAGCCAAGATCCGTTGATTAAACTGAAAGCAGTATACACTCTGGTTGAACAATTATATATCGGCGCACAACGGGCTTTGGCTGCCATATCTCCTGCTAATCAAGGACCCAACCGGCTCAGCGATGTCCTGAAGAAGCTGTCCATCCTTCCTGCCCGGTTCCAAGAAGTAAAATGCTCCTTTGCGCGAGCCGGAGCTTTGACTACTCTAAGCTGCTCCAAGGCTTGGGTGCCAGACCTAGACCCGGCAGATGTAGCAAGGGGCTATCCTACTATGAAGGAGGACGGGTCTCCGTTTGACCAAGACGATTTCATAGCGTGTGTACGCGAAGTCCGGCCTCAGGCAACTAGTCTTGGAGAGGACACCAATGTGGACAAGTACCAGTCGGGTTTTGATAGTGAAAATAAGAAGATGGCCACTTCTTCATATAAATTAGCAGAGCTGATCCCACCTGTGAGAGAAGATACCTTTGCTCCGGAAATTGACCCGGTCGGCCTGATTGATGACGAAGCCGAATTCGTCGCCATGAACGGTTTGATTGGTCAAAATCTAACTTCCAGCAACCAGTCGGTGGTGAATCGGTGAGGGAGGGACGATGATCATCTTCATAGGCTTATAAAGTCTTGTAATAACTTTAGTTGCTAAAACACCGCATGTTTGCTTATGCCATCGTGCATAAAGTACTTCTATGTGAATCTGCATCCAGATGTCAATGTATCCATCATTTAATGTTTGTCTCTGCAATGGTTGAACTCTGTTCCTATGAATACAAGGAAAAGACTGGCAAGGCGGCTTAGAACCAAACAGGTTTAAACACCCTAATTTACAGCCAATATTTTTACCTCAATAGGAAAGACAGAGACAAATATAAACAAAGGATAAGGTTTAATACGAATTCTTGAGTTGACGCAGCGGGTAAGTGCGTATAAGTAAGAATCATACATTGTCCTTGTTGATCCTTAGACTGCCGGGTTTAATAATCCGGGTGGTGAACTTGATAATTCAGTATGTATGAAAAGCAAATACTTCTTGAATACTTAATGATCATCGTATCTTAGTAGCTCGTACCTTTGGATCATCGAACCACCGGCTTAAATAACCCGGGTGGCTGAGTTATTCCATAATTGATCCGGTAAAGAAAACCAGGATATCTTATTTGTAATATTGAAACAACAAAAACTAAAAGGCAAGCAACAGATAATACGTTCAACTCTGTATTAAAAAAGCTGGGGGTTTCTGATTCGAATACGATCAGTAAACTGGACCAAAGGGGTTAAGCTAAGGTTCGAATACGACCATATAGCCCCCAGTGGCTTTGGCGTTGCGCCGATCAAGAGGGTACCGACAGCTATGTTCTCTTTGGTTTGAATACGACCTATGTTTGAATAGGAAGCCCCCAAATGACCTTGAGAGGTTTTTAACGACCCTGA
Source organism: Triticum dicoccoides (assembly GCF_002162155.2). Lineage (NCBI taxonomy): Eukaryota > Viridiplantae > Streptophyta > Magnoliopsida > Poales > Poaceae > Triticum > Triticum dicoccoides. The sequence continues at coordinate 645,752,419 of NC_041388.1, read as the reverse complement.
TTCAAATACGATCCAAGTCGGACTCAAAAGGGGTTAGCTATGATTCGGGTATGATCAAGAAGCCCCCAAGTGAGTTTGGCCTTGAGCCGATCAAGAGGGTTACGACAGCTATGTTCTCTTTGGTTCGAATACGACCTAAATTTGAACAGGAAGCCCCCAAGAGACCTTGAGATTTGCAGCTAGATTCGAATACGATCATAAGCCGGACTAAAAAGGTTAAACTTGATTCAAATATGATCAGCTCCTTAATAGTCATTTGTGAATAAAAAATAATAAAGATGCATAATCTTTGAAAGGAAAAGACACCTATGGTCTTACTTTATTTCTTATCATCGTATATACAATGTGAACGTATGTACATGTTGAGAGCCGGTGGCTCAGGTGTAATATGGCCGAAGTTGAGCAATGTTCCATGGCCGGCGGGTCTCCTCTTCTGACTTACGTGAGTCTGCATGCTCTCGAACGTCAATGAGGTAGTAGGACCCATTGTTTAAATTTTTACTGACCACAAAGGGCCCTTCCCCAGGTGGGGATAACTTGTGTGCATCTGAAAGATCTTGGATGAGCCAGAGCACCAAGTCGCCTTCCTAAAAAGTCCTAGACTTAACCCGGCGGCTGTGATAACGACGCAGGTCCTGTTGATAAATTGCTGACCACGCTGCTGCTAAGTCTCTTTCTTCATCCAACAAGTCAAGCGCATCCTGTCTGGCTTTTTCATTGTTAGCTTCAACATAAGCCACCACACGGGGCGAGTCATGATGGATGTCACTGGGCAATACTGCTTCTGCTCCATAAACCATGAAGAAGGGTGTGTAACCCGTAGACCTGTTGGGTATAGTATTGATGCTCCATAACACTGAAGGCAACTCCTCTACCCAACAACCCGGCGTTGGCTCTAAAGGAACCATAAGCCGGGGTTTTAGCCCTTTCAGAATTTCCTGATTAGCTCTCTCAGCTTGACCATTGGATTGAGGATGAGCTACAGAAGAAACATCAAGCCGGATGTGCTCTCGCTGGCAAAATTCTTCCATAGCCCCTTGGGATATATTAGTGCCATTGTCTGTGATAATACTGTGTGGAAAACTGAAACAAAAGATTACTTTTTTCATGAACTGAACCGCCGTGGCTGCATCACACTTACTCATAGGCTCCGCCTCAACCCATTTGGTAAACTTATCAACAGCCACCAAGAGATGCGTTTTTTTATCCTTAGACCTTCTGAAAGGTCCTACCATGTCAAGCCCCCAGACCGCAAACGGCCAAGTGATTGGAATCATCCAGAGCTCTTGAGCCGGCACATGCGCTCGTCGTGCAAATTTTTGACATCCATCACATCTACTGACTAGATCTTCTACATCAGCGTGAGCCGTCAACCAGTAAAAACCGTGACGAAACGCTTTGGCCACTAAAGATTTTGACCCGATGTGATGACCGCAATCGCCTTCATGGATCTCACGAAGGATTTCTTGACCCTTTTCGAGGGACACACACCGTTGAAACGCTCCGGAAACACTACGATGAAATAACTCTCCATACGAAATCGTCATGGACTTAGATCGCCGGATTATCTGCCGAGCTAGAGTCTCATCCGCTGGCAACTCTCCCCGGGTCATGTAAGCCAAGAATGGCACCGTCCAATCTGGGATGACATGAAGAGTCACTACCAACTGCGCCTCCGGGTCAGGAACAGCTAAATCTTCTTCTGTGGGCAACTTGATAGAGGGGTTAAGCAAAACATCCAAAAGGTGTTGGGTGGCACCGGCTTACGCTGAGACCCTAGCCGGCTTAAAGCATCAACCGCTTCATTCTTTCGACGGTCAATGTGTTCCACCTCATAACCTTTAAAATATCCCGCAACAGCATCGACCTCTCGGCGATAAGCCGCCATGAGAGGGTCTTTGGAATCCCACTTGCCAGATACCTGTTGAGCCACTAGATCTAAGTCACCAAGACATCTGACCCGGCTCAAGCTCATCTCCTTTGCCACTCGAAGACCATGGAGCAAAGCTTCATACTCTGCTGTGTTGTTAGTGCATGGGAACATCAACCGTAACACATAACAAAATTTATCACCTCGTGGGGAAGTTAATACGGCTCCAGCCCCTGAGCCTTCCAATTGCCTGGACCCATCAAAATGAATAGTCCAATATGTGTTGTCCGGCTTTTCTTCTGGCGTCTGCATCTCTGTCCAGTCATTGGTGAAGTCAACCAGGGCTTGAGACTTAATTGTAGTACGTGGAACATACTTCAGCCCATGAGACCCAAGCTCACTTGCCCACTTGGCAACTCGCCCTGTGGCTTCCCTGTTTTGAATAATGTCTCCCAAAGGAGCGGAGCTAACCATAGTGATTGGATGTCCCTGAAAGTAATGCTTAAGCTTCTGGCTTGCCATGAACACCCCATAAACAAGCTTCTGCCAATGTGGATATTGTTTCTTAGATTCAATTAGCACTTCACTGACATAATAAACCGGCCGCTGAACTGGATGCTCTTTGCCATCCTCCTTGCGCTCTACCACCATAGCCACACTAACAGCCCGTGAGTTGGCAGCCACGTATAACAATAGCGGCTCCTTCTCAATTGGAGTAGCTAGGACCGGCGGCTCAGCCAGTTGTGCCTTCAGATCCTCAAAAGCGGCGTTCGCAGCATCGCTCCAAACAAAAACACCCGTTTTCTTCATCAATTGATACAGAGGCATAGCCTTTTCCCCTAACCGGCTTATGAACCGGCTCAAAGCAGCCACGCGACCCGCCAGTCATTGAACATCATTGACGCGGGTTGGTTTGGCTAGAGATGTGATTGCCTTGATTTTCTCCGGGTTAGCTTCAATACCTCGGTTAGACACCAGAAAACCCAAGAGCTTGCCGGCTGGCACTCCAAAAACACACTTGGCCGGGTTAAGCATCATCTTGTAAACCCGAAGATTATCAAAAGTTTCTTTCAGGTTTGTGACCAAGGTTTCCTCTTCCCTGGATTTCACCACTATATCATCCACATAGGCATGAACATTGTGCCCAATTTGATTGTGAAGACAATTCGGCACACACACCGTTGGTAAGTCGCCTGGGCACTCTTAAGCCCAGAAGGCATAGACACATAGCAGAAAGCCCCAAAAGGAGTTATAAACGCTGTCTTCTCTTGATCCTTGACTGACATCTTAATCTGATGATAACCGGAGTAAGCATCTAAGAAACTCAACCGTGCGCAACCCGTCGTAGCATCAATGATCTGATCAATACGGGGAAGAGCAAACGGATCAGCCGGACAAGCTTTGTTCAAATCTGTGTAATCCACACACATACGCCAGGTGCCATTCTTTTTTAGTACAAGCACCGGGTTAGCTAACCATTCTAGGTGAAAGACCTCCACAATGAACCCGGCTGCCAAGAGTCGGGCCACCTCTTCTCCGATGGCCTTGCGCCTTTCTTCATTGAACCGCCGGAGAAACTGTCTAACGGGTTTAAACTTTGGATCGATATTAAGAGTGTGCTCAGCGAGTTCCCTCGGGACACACGGCATGTCTGAAGGTTTCCATGCAAAGATGTCCCGGTTCTCATGGATGAACTCGATGAGCACGCTTTCCTATTTCGGATCCAAGTTTGCGCTGATGATGAACTGTTTAGATGAATCGCGAGGCACAAAGTCAACCAGCTTAGTGTCATCGTCTGATTTGAATTTTAACTCCGGCTCATGCTCTGTTGTTAGTTTCTTTAATGATGTCATGTCCGCCGGGTCAACATGATCCTTGTAGAATTTCAACTCCTCTATTGCACAAACAGATTCAGCATAGGCAGCATCGCCCTCTTCACATTCCAAGGCTATCTTCCGGCTCCCATGGACTGTAATGGTGCCTTTGTGACCTGGCATCTTGAGCTGCAAATACACATAACATGGCCGAGCCATGAACTTCGCATAAGCCGGCCACCCAAACAGAGCATGATATGGGCATTTGATCTTAACCACTTCAAAGGTTAATTTTTCTGCTCTGGAGTCATACTCATCCCCGAAGGCTACCTCTAGCTCGATCTTACCAACTGGGTATGCCCACTTACCAGGTACCACACCATGAAAAACAGTGTTGGATTGTTTAAGATTTTTATCCGTCAATCCCATCCGGCGGAACGTCTCATAGTAAAGGATGTTGATGTTGCTACCTCCGTCCATGAGTACCTTAGTAAACTTGTACCCACCAACCTGAGGTGCCACGACCAAAGCCAAATGACTCAGATTATCAACCCGGGGCGGGTGATCCTCTCTGCTCCACACAATAGGCTGCTCTGACCAACGTAGATAACGTGGAATTGCCGGTTCAACGGCATTGACGGCCCTCTTGTGGAGTTTCTGGTCTCTCTTACATAAACTGGTAGTAAAGACATGATATTGTCTGCTACTCAACTGCTTCGGGTTGCTCTGATAGCCGGATTGTTGCTGATGTTGATTCCCTTGGCCGTGTTGCTGATTATATCCTCCCTGGTGACCAGGATAACCCTGACCGTGAAAACCTCCTCCTCTTGAACCGGCACTCGGGCCCTGAAAGCCGCCTCCACCTGAGCCGCCACCCGGGCCGTGACCCCCATCAAATGCATTTGAATTTTTAAACGCCTTCATGATCATGCAATCCTTCCAAAGTGGGTGGCTGGCTTCTCCCGGGTGCCATGTCTTGGACAAGGTTCATTCAACAACTGCTCAAGGGTGGGGCCTGACCCGCCCGATCGAGGGGGTTGTCTGCCCTTGCGCCGCTGATTACCACCCTGCGCATTAGTATTAGCAACAAACTCATCAGCCTTACGCTTATTACCTCCTTGATTCGCCGGGTTATGCTGGTGACCCTTGCCATTGCCATTCTTCTTTCCCTTCGTTGCCTTTTCTTCGTCAGACGCCGGGTCTTTAGTGGTATCAGAATCGGCATACTTGACAAGAGCCGCCATCAATGTTCCCATGTCATTACAGTCACGTTTAAGCCGCCCCAACTTCTGCTTCAGAGGTTCAAAACGGCAATTTTTCTCCGACATCAAAACTGCTGAGTCGGCGTCCATCTTATCAGATGAATGTATTATCTCCTTGACCCGGTGCACCCAATGGGTTGTAGATTCTCCATCCTCTTGCTTGCAATTGGTCAGGTCCACAATCGACATTGGCTGCTTACACGTGTCTTTAAAGTTCTGGATGAACCGTGCCTTCAACTCTGCCCATGAGCCGATGGAATTGGGTGGTAATCCTTTCAACCAGGTCCGAGCCGTTCCATCCAACATCATGGTAAAATACTTGGCCATTGCAGCATCGCTAACCTCCAACAGCTCCATAGCCATGTCATAACTCTCAATCCAAGCCCCCGGATGTAAGTCAGCCGTGTAGTTAGGTACCTTATGAGGTCCCTTGAAATCCTTGGGCAACCACTCATTGCGTATGGCTGGGACCAGGCAAGGTACGCCTCCGGTTCTTGTAGCCACTCCTGCCTCAGCCGAGGTTGCTGGATAAGCCGGAAAGGTTTGGTGAGCCGCCTGCTCTGCTGCTATCTGAGCCGCCCGTTCCACCTCTTGACGAATCCTCTCCTGATCCGCCAAGTTAAGGGCTCCAGCCCGCACCGGCTCATGCCTATATGGCCGGTTGTGGTGTTGAGCATTACTTGACATCTCTGCAGATTCCATGTGCCTATTGTAACTCGGGCTCCGGCTTGAGCGAGGAGTTGAATGAATCCTGTCTCGACTGTAGGAGTATGCATCCTGATGGGCCAAAGCTGTCTGAAGTAGTTCTCTTACCCTCCGAGTTTCAATTGCTGCTAGCGAGTCGCCTTCCATTGGGAGAGCTGCCAAACGAGCCGACGCCGCAATGAGATTCTCCATGGGGTTGGAGAAGTGACCCAGGGGTGTTGATACATAACAAGGAGGAGCTCTATTCATGTGAGGCGGCTCCATGGTGCGTGGCTGAACTGGTGCACCGGGCGTCGTGACCCGGTTTGCCTCTGGCGGGTTGCTCCCTCCAGCTCTGGGTGTATGGAACAGATTCCTTGGATCCAGTGTTAGAAGCAGACGCGACTGAGCTTTCTGACGCCTCCTCCTCATGACCTCGTTTGATGCATTAAGATCCACCGAGAGCCAGAAGGTTTCTGCTTGAAGCTGCTGAGCACGAGCATCCAAAGCTGCTCGTTCTGCTGCCATCTGGGTTTCCTCTGTGGCTAGATTTTCCTTAGCTTGCACCATCTCCTCCCGCACGCGTGCCACTTCTGCGTCATGCTGGGCTTTATCCGCCGGCTCTAACGCAGCGGTTAACAGAGTTGTCAGTTTATCCATGAGGTCCATTGGAACCTGAGCTGGGGGCGCGCGGGGTCTCCTGACCCGGCAGCTGCCGACCTAGTGGCCGCCGATGTCACTGCGGTGGAGTTCTGCCTGGGCTGTGTCCCTGGCATGAAGACACCGGCCCAATTCGGTGGCTCAAGGGGGTCCGGAATACTGCTACCATCGGAACAGCCCCCGAGCATGCCATCTTGCAGTTGGTACAACGAGTCCGTCTCACCTGTTGATGATGTAGTATCAGAGCAGATAGCTGTCTCCCCGCCTTCCATCGATCCTTCGAAGTATTCCCCGCCATGGATGCAGCCTACGAAAGCATGCTTCACAACAGATTGAACACGGGCTAACCCAGCGCACTGAGCCATTTCGATGAGGTTGGTGTGGACGTCCGGCTCAGGGCCTGACTCGCCGATCCGGCTGATGAAGACGTGAATTCCGCCGAAGGGGACCCGGTACCCATACTCGATCAAGCTGGCCTCGGGGCCCCAGACTTTGTCGTCGATGTAGAGTTTGCCGCGATGACTCTTGGTCATCCGGCCCACAATGTATCCCTTGAGCCCTTCGAAGTTGCCCTTCAAGAACTCAAATCCATCGTGCGATGGCCCCACGGTGGGCGCCAACTGTCGTGGAGTTGACACGGCAGATGTCCTAGAGCAAGGACTTAGTCGTAGGGCCATCGCACTAGGAAGCTTAAAGGCGTTAATCAGGACAAAGGACATGCGAGAGTTTTTATACTAGTTCGGCCCCTTACGATGAAGGTAAAAGCCTACGTCTAGTTGTAATTGGTATTGCTGAGGTTTCGATCTCCAAGAGGCTCAACTCGCCGGCTTGGTTATCGACTTGGTTGTTTCTTGCCCTAAACCACCACCGGGCCATCCCCTTATATACACGGGTTGACGCCCGGTGGCCTACAGAGTCCTGGCCGGTTCATAATCGTGTCCGGCTCAGTGACTTCCCTTACATGCCTTTCTGTACAAGTATTTCCTTACATACGGCGGTTTACAATATCAGGCCTTAAGCCGGCCCCAGGCCTTTGGGCCTTCTATACATTTAATAAACCATCATCTTGAATGTTTATCGGGCTTCTTCTGTAACCCGCCATCAGAGCTGACCCGGCCCCTCCTGGGTGGGTCATACTGGTAGTAATATCCCCAACAAAGAGTAAGAAAGATTCTTCCTCTAGTAGTAACAACCATCATGCTAAATCCAATGTTGTTGCTTCTAGTAGTTCTCTTGATTCCACTAATGATTCTCTTAGCCAAGTTACACTTGAGCAAGAAAATAGCTTATTGAAGGGAATTATAGAGAAAGGTTTACAAGAGTCTTGCCAGAAGTAAGCAATTTGAGGAAACTGTACGCAAGCAAGGAAGACACCGGAAGAACCAAGGTGTTGGTTTTGAACGAAAGTTCAATGCCAATGGAGTTGAGTGGGAAGAAGATCAATACCCCAAGACGAAGTTTGTTCCTCAACAAGAGAAGTATGATCCTACTTCTTTCCAAGGAACACAAGCTCGGGATGATCTTCCACCACAAGACCACAAGCTAAAAGGCAATGACAAGCTTCAAGAGGAGATTGATGCATTTGAAGAAGATCCTAAGGCCTTGGTCAAGACTACATCAAGTTCCACTTCATCAAGTACGACTACAACTCCAAGGATTACCATCAAGATGGTGTGGATCCCTAAGAAGAGGAACTAGAGAGTTCTTGAGGGTGACTCCGCCAACATACTTCACTCTTATCATCTTGGCAAGGACAAGTGCAAACAACTTCCATATCTTGCACTAGTTCAAGGAGTCACAAACCCTCGTGTTGGTAAGACAAGGGACAAGGTATTGAAAGTGCAACTCACTCCAAAGGATTACTCCAAATGATCTACATCAACATTGAGCATCTACATCTTCAACACCTACATGAAGTCATCATCGACAAAACCCAAGGTTAGTTCATCCCTCTTAGGGGGATATCACATCTAGGGGGAGCTTTACTCTAATCAATTGAGTTAAAGCAACTCTAATGATGTGAGCACAATAATGCTTTATGTAAAAATGGAAATCCCACTTGCACTTAAACGATGAGTATGACCTATGATCAAATGTTCTCATTTGACTCCTAAGTCAATATACTCATATATAGATGACCTAGTCATCGCCAAATTGCTTGATAGATGCTAGAGTGATTGTGCATGCTTTGTCACATATTTCATTTGCCATTTTGGATGCATATTTTACTCATTTGAGGACATCCATTTGTTGCTTTGAGTGTTTTGCTTTTTCTCTTTTGCCAAATGGATGGACAATAATGCCTAAGAACTCCCTCTAGCTATCTATGCTTTTTTTGTATCAAACTCTATTCATGCTACATCACAAAGTTTGATCAAGTCAGATTCGAACCACTCTGTGTGAGGAGCACTTGGAGTCCCCGATTAATCATAGACTTAAACTTCCAAAACCTCTTTATGCATTTCGGTATGACCAATTCATCCATTTTGGCCACACCGAGATCACTAAGTTGATCTAGGTTTTCAATCTCGGTGCAACTGATTTGAACTTTTCGGCCACACTGAGTTGCAGTAACCGCTTGCGATTCTGCATCTCGGTGCCACCGAGTTGTTCCACTCGATCACACTGACAGGGTCGGGATATATAAACCCACGGGTGAGATTTGGAAATTTCCTCGAAACCTCTCAGCCCGCGCGTATCCCGCTCTGCTGCCTCGGGTCCCCGGATTGTCTTCTCGCCGCCAGCGACCTCCCGCCACTGGTTTCCATCACCGTCAACGGAATTTTGCCCCTCCGTTGCCGTCGTAGCGAACTCCGCCGAACTAGGGTATGAGTTTGATCCTTTGTGCTATTCTTTTAACTCCGATTCGTAGCACATTACTTTGCCATGATCATGACCACGTATGCAATCAATCCATCCACTGAAAACTTCCTTTAGATTAGATTGGATTTGAAAATTTAGGGTTAGGTCTCCGCCAGACTCATCTCGGACTGACCGAATTGTAGAAATTGGTCTCACCGATTTGGCTTAGGCCATAGCACTTGCACTTTCGGTCTGACCGAAAATTGCAAATCGGTGTGACCGAGTTCAATTCTTTGTGAAACCCTAGCAGTCTCGGTGCCACCAAACTGTGACTCGGTCTGACCGAGTTCACTAGTTTAGGTTCCAAAAGCTGCTTCGGTATCACCGAGTTTACAAATTGGTAGCTCCGAAATGCTTTCTGTGAAGAACTAAAACTAAGTTTTTAAGTCATCTGTTTTGCAAAAACTCTGCACTTTGTGATGCTCATCCACTCTACCTCATCTATATCTATTCATAGGGTCTGCGGTAAGTAAGTTTGCAGAAATGTCTGATCAAAGCGACAGCCAGAACGGGTCTGAAGAACAAGTGCAATTGAGTGAGAGCACTAGTCCCTCTAGCACTTCTGATGAGGGCAGCAGGAGCACACCAAGTAACTTGCCCAAGGCAGCCACCAGGTCAAGGAAGAAGAAAACCTCAGAGTCTGAATGTGAGGACTATGTGGTTGTTGAGGAGGAAGTTAGCTCCAAGAAGAAGGTGCTGAAAAAGGAATATGGCACAGTTGCATCAACTAAGCCTGGCTTGCACAAGAAGGCCCCTGCCAGGAGGGTGCCAACCTTAAAGGTTAGAGCCTCAACTACTGAAACCTCCAAACCAACTGAAGAGGCTGCTGGAGAAGGAAAGAAGAGAAAGGAAAGGGTCAAGAAGACCACTGCCAGAGTGCTTGGTAGATCCTCCATTATGAGAGATCCAGAAGAAGAGGAGGAGGAAGAGGATGCTGCACCAGCACCCAAAGCTCAGAAGCTTATGGGAGATGCAATTAAATCGGGGGCTGCTCCATCAAAGCCGAAGTCTGCTCCCAAAGCTCAAGCTTAGAAACCCCCAAAGCCCAAGAGAAATACCAGGAGTATACCTGCTGAGGAAAAGAACAAGGCCCTAGTGCCAGAAGCTGAAGAAGAGGAAGATGATTCACTTGTTTTGAGGGAGTTGAAACCCAAAATTCTTGGCCACAATGATGCTCATCCAGTCGCTGAGGACATGCACATCAGGAAAGATGCAGGACTGAGATTGTGGAGACAGTCTGATCCCTATGCTGTTAGGAGGAGGACTGCAGTTGATTACAGATTTCACACTAAGGAACAACAAGACTTCTATGAGACAATTTTGCTTGACAAGAAGCCCATTGTATGTGACATGAAATGGATGGATTGGGAATACATCCAGGAGAATGAAGATCACTTCTCAGGAGTTTATGACAGCTTCAAGGCATGTGGAGTAGATGAATTTGTTGGACAAAAGCTCACCAAATGGAATGATGAGCTGATCATGCAGTTTTACTCCACTGCCCACTTCTATCCAGATGGAAGGATAGTATGGATCTCTGAGGGTACAAGGTACCAATCCATAGTTGAGGAATGGGCCAAACTGATCAATGCCCCAGAGGAACATGAAGATGACTTGGATGTGTATTCCAAGGAAAAGAAGGATCACAACTACATGGCAAACATGTATAAAGAGATCCTAGATAAATCTTTGGAGACACACAAGCTTGGATCCGTACATTTCTTGTTGTCTGGTCTGCTTACCATCAATTGGATCTTAAGTCACACATTGCTACCCAAGTCAGGAGATCACAACATGATCAGAGGGCATTCTATCAACCTGCTACAGCTTTTTGATGTCCCTCGAAAATTCAAGGTTATGAGTTTGATTGTAGAAACAATCAAGAGGACATTTGTTGATCAGAAGAGAAGTTGTGGGTATGCTCCACACATTCAGGAGCTCATCAACTCCAAGATGGGCACAGGAACTTATTTGCTGGACAAGGAGCATCTACCCTTACACCCTGAATTTGAAGACAACACTATTGTGATGAATGAGGAGGAACCATCATCGGCTCAAGTCCAGGACAAGAGAGCCAAAGAAAAGGAAGAGAAAGCTGCAAGGATGCCAAGTGCAGAAGAAGCATCTCAAGTTTTCCTGAAGAGCAAGCAAGATAAATTAGGCTATCTAATTCAAGCTACACTGAGGATTGAGAAGGGCTTGGCCACCCTGACTCAGAATCAGGAGAGCCTGGAGAGGACTGTTGAGACAAAATTCTATGATCTTGACCTCAAGGTAACTAAGATTCAGACTGCTGTTGAACAGCTTCGGGAGGAAGTAGAGGAGAGGAGAGGAAAGGCAACTACTGATGCTTTTCAGCGTGTGCCACGAGGTCCGAGGTCTGCTGCAGTGCCAGTTTCAGATGCTAGAGCTACATCAACAGCACCAGCAGCTACAGCTCCAGTGCCACCTCCAGCACCTACTCCACCAGCTCCAACTACATCGATTGATGCCTTCGTCCTTGGAGTTCTCTCTACACCAACTCCCAAAGACCAAGCCTAAGAGACGCATAGCACTATGCATTTTCGAAATTTTTGGTAACTTGTTGCCAAAGGGGGGGAATATGTATAGATCATAGGCTTCGAGAGAGAGTGTCTTGCTTTTTTATCTCTCTTGATTTTGGTTGAACTTTATGTCCTTGTGAGATACTTGTTTGATCATGTGGTTGATCATTTGCTACCTTAATGCTTGTTTGTTGATACTATATTTTATATCTCATATATCATCATTCACTTGCTTGGTGATGAGTGCATGCTTTCAATTTCTATCATTTTGAGTGCTGCACCAAGATGTATGTGACATGGAAGAGTAACCCATGGTCCTAATCGATTGTGCATTTGCATTGAAAAGCAAATCTTAAATAATGCACAAATTTAGGGGGAGCTCTTGCTTATCACATACTTCTCAAAGCGACGATGTTTTTCAATCTTATGATCATTTGTCGAAGCTTTGATCTATATGTTGTCATCAATTACCAAAAAGGGGGAGATTGAAAGTGCAACTATCCCTGAGTGGTTTTGGTAATTCCAAACAACATATAGCTCATTGAGCTAATGCTATTTTAAGATAAATATTTCAGGAAAGCTCAATGATTGGCATGGCATGGATTAGAAAGTGGACCCCTCAAAATGCTAAGGACAAAAGATTGGTTCAAGCTCAAAGCACAAGACTCTACATTTTACTTTTAGTGATCCAAGATCACATTGAGTCCATAGGAAAAGCCAATACTATTAAAAGGGGGTGAGGTGTTGCTTGATGAGTTACTTGCTCAAAATGCTTAGTGATATGCTCCAAAAACCCTCAAATACTTTCTCATATCCACATATGTCCCAAACCAAAAGTCAAACTCTGCCCCACCGAAATCTTCTATCCGGCGCCACCGTGTTCACTTGACATAGCCACTACCAAAAACCCTAATCAATTTGGTCTCACCAATAGGGATCTCAGTCTCACCGGGATGGGATTGCAAACTCTCTGTTTCCCTTCGTAACATTTCGGTCCAACCGAGATGAGCGATCGGTCCCACCGAGACTGCAATACAAACTCTTTGTTTCCCCTTCGTAACTTTTCGGTCTAACCGAGATGAGCGAATCGGTCCCACCGAGTTTGCCTGATCAACTCTCTGTTTGTCTATTACCAAAATCGGTCCCACCGAGTTTGTGTAATCGGTCTCACCGAGATTACGTTATGCCCTAACCCTAATGGAATCGGTCCCACCGAGTTGACATGTCGGTCCCACCAAAAATCCTAACGTTCACATTTTGAACTAAATCGGTCTGACCGTGTTTTATAATTCGGTCCCACCGAGTTTTGTGATTTGTGTGTAACGGTTAGATTTTCTATGGAGGCTATATATACCCCTCCACCCACTCTTCATTCGTGGAGAGAGCCATCAGAACATGCCTACACTTCCAACATACATTTTCTGAGAGAGAACCGCCTACACTTGTGTTAAGGTCAAGATATTCCATTCCAACCACATAAATCTTGATCTTTAGCCTTCCCCAAGTTGCTTTCCACTCAAATCATCTTTCTACCAAATCCAATCCTATGAGAGAGAGTTGAGTGTTGGGGAGACTATCATTTGAAGCACAAGAGCAAGGAGTTCATCATCAACACACCATCTATTACCTTTTGGAGAGTGGTGTCTCCTAGATTGGTTAGGTATCACTTGGGAGCCTCCGTCAAGATTGTGGATTTGAACCAAGGAGTTTGTACGGGCAAGGAGATCGCCTACTTCGTGAAGATCTACCCTAGTGAGGCAAGTCCTTCGTGGGCGATGGCCATGGTGGGATAGACAAGGTTGCTTCTTCATGGACCCTTCGTGGGTGGAGCCCTCCGTGGACTCGCGTAACTGTTACACTTCATGGGTTGAAGTCTCCATCAACGTGGATGTACAATAGCACCACCTATCGGAACCACGCCAAAAATCTCCGTGTCTACATTGTGTTTGCTCCCTCCAAACTCCTCCCTTTACCTTCATATGCAATTGTTTTACATTCCGCTGCTATACTCTTAGAATTTCATGTGTAGGTTGATTACTTGAATTGTGCTAAGTTGCTAAAATCTGCCAAGACTTAAAATTGGGAAAAGGCTAGATTTTTATTTGGTCAAGTAGTCTAATCACCCCCCTCTAGACATAATTTCGATCCTACAAGTGGTATCAGAGCTTTGGTCTTCATTTGCTTTGATTTCCATAGATTTTGGTGATCATAGCCTTGGTTTCACAACCTAGGAGAGTATGGCATCTAGTGAGGGAAATTACCATCGTAGAGGTCCTTACTTTGATTGTACTAATTTTGCTAGTTGGAAGCATAAGATGAAAATGCATATTCTTGGACATAACCCCGTCGTCTGGGCTATTGTCTGTATTGGCTTGCAAGGTGAATTCTTTGATGGGGGAGAACCGAACCGTGAAGCTACCGCGGAAGAGTTGAAGATGCTGCAATACAATGCTCAAGCTTGTGATGTTCTCTTCAACGGATTGTGCCCGGAAGAATTCAACAAAATCAGCCGTCTTGAGAATGCAAAGGAAATTTGTGATACTTTGATTGATATGGACGAAGGTACCGACTCCGTCAAGGAATCCAAATTGGATGTGCTTCAAAGTTGGGATACTTGTCCCACATTTTTCAAATACTTATTCAACAATTTTCAAATACTTGTTCAACATTTTTCAAATACTTGTTCAACATTTTCAAAAAAAGTGTAGATTATTTTTTGTAATATATATAATATTTTAAAGTATAAAAAAGTGCAAAATTAAAGCAAAAAAGGAAACGAAAAATAGAAAACAAAAATAGAAAAATAGTATGTGGCCTGTCATGCGCGTGGGCCAGCCCATCTTGGTCGTCCCTTCAGTGACTCCGAAGGTGGACTCGCTGAAAGTGAGACATAGGGACACCCTGCTCGGGCGTTCATTCGTAAAAATATAGATGAACAACTAGTTAACAAATGCCCTCCGCGGAGGCACTTTTTTTAGGGGTCGGGGACACTTTTCATGCTCGGAGCGCTCCACGGATTCCTCATCAACATGTCGCGCACTCGACATTTCCCGTCATATATTTTATTGTTTATTACTGGTTTTTTATTTCTTGGTTTTCTCTAGGGTTTACAAAAATGTTTTCTATTTTATTTGGTTTTCTCCTATCAGAAGCACGAGTGTGTTGTGCTTCCACGTGAAGCGCGAATGTGCTTCCGTGTGGTGTGCTTTACGTGTGAGCACGGGTGTGCTTTGACGTGTATGCGGAAGAACAAGTGTGCTTCTGTGTGTAGCACAGATGCTTCACGCTGCTACACACGGAAGCATAATTGTGTTTCACATCGAAAGAACACAAGTTTACTTGGAAGCACGGGGTTGTGCAGTTTGGTAGTTCATTTTGGGAGCACAATTTTCTTGAAAAACAAGTTCTTACTAACATGGTATTTAGTTTTCAAAACCTCAATGCAGAAATGCAGTAGTGAAAAATGGTTGTAATTTGGATGCAGAGTTCGCAAGATATTTCGTTTTGAAAAAATCTACAAAAAGCACAAACAAGCCCACACATTCCTCCCTCGCGCGGGGATAAAACCCCCACCAAAACTCCCTGGTTGCGACAATTGGTGCACATGTGATAGGTTACATGTCACCACCAAGGAAGAGGAATTAATCTTCGTAAGGGGTGCCTCTTAATTCGTGATTTCAACACTCACCACCATGAACGTATGCACGCGGATCGTACCCTATGAGCACCTTCGAGAGACTAATTGAAAAAGTCACCACATGCATCTTGTAGTCAATAGGAATGTCGTCTCCCACAGAAAGAACAACACCGGAAACCTGAAACGAATTCAATAAAATGCAAGCTATTTGAAAGTTATAAGGGTTTGACATTGTAGGGTCTTTTGTGCAAATGTTACATTTATTTCTAGTTGGGAGAAATGATTCAAATTAGATGAGGATATCCTAGCAGCTTCTAGTTGATTGACACTGATTCATGACTGGAATAAATCACAATCGTTGGATTTAAAAAGGGGTTCACATGGCTCAGATTAAAGGGCCATGTGGCGTCATCCTATTGGACGCTACTACTTTGCGGGATGGGTTGTTGTGAGTCGTTTGATTAAGTGGAGATTTACCACTGGTGTTCTATTACACTAGGGTTTGGTAGAAAGGTGAATTGCTCATCGAAGGAAGTCGTTGGAGTTGGGAACTATGGCGGCGCGGTGCTCGGAAGTGGACGGTGTGCTCGACGAAGAGAGGAGGTCGCTGGAGCTCGAGAAAGGATTGATGGGGTGCGGTTCCCTCGACGATGTCGCTTTGGTCCTTGGGTGGCCTGGCGGTTGATATGTCTCCCCGTATCTATAAATTTTTATTGTTCCATGATATTATATTATCCATCTTAGATGCTTTATATGCATTTATATGCTATTTTATATGATTTTTGGGACTAACCTATTAACCTAGAGCCCAGTGCCAATTTCTATTTTTTTCCTTGTTTTTGAGTATCGCGGAAAAGGAAAACCAAACGGAGTCCAATTGACCTCAAAACTTACGGAGATCATTTTTGGACCAGAAGAAGCCCACGGAGCATTGGAGATGGACCAAAAGAGTCCCAAGGCCACAACGAGGGTGGGGGCGCGCGCTACCCCCCTGGGCGCGCCCCCCTATCTCGTGGCCGCCTCGGAGACCCCCCTGGCTTGTTCCCGACGCCAACACCTCTTATATATACCCAAACTTCCAGAACATAACCTAGATCGGGAGTTCCACCGTCGCAAGCCTCCGTAGCCACCAAAAAGCAATCTAGACCCATTCCGGCACCCTGCCGAAGGGGGGGATCCCTCTTCAGTGGCCATCTTCATCATCCCGGTGCTCTCCATGACGAGGAGGGAGTATTTCACCCTCAGGGCTGAGGGTATGTACTAGTAGCTATGTGTTTGATCTCTCTCTCTCTCTTGTGTCTTGATTTGGAACGATCTTGATGTACTGTGAGCTTTGCTATTATAGTTGGATCTTATGATGTTTCTCCCCCTCTATCTCCTTGTGATGAATTGAGTTTTAACTTTGAAGTTATCTTATCGGATTGAGTCTTTAAGGATTTGAGAACACTTGATGTATGTCTTGCATGTGCTTATCTGTGGTGACAATGGGATACTCATGTGATCCACTTGATGTATGTTTTGGTGATCAACTTGCGAGTTCCATGACCTCGTGAACTTATGCATAGGGGTTGGCACACGTTTTCGTCTTAACTCTTCGGTAGAAACTTTGGGGCACTCTTTGAAGTTCTTTGTGTTGGTTGAATAGATGAATCTGAGATTGTGTGATGCTATCGTATAACCATACCCACGGATACTTGAGGTGACATTGGAGTAACTAGGTGACATTAGGGTTTCGGTTGATTTGTGTCTTAAGGTGTTATTCTAGTACGAACTCTTGAATAGATCGATCAGAAAGGATAACTTTGAGGTGGTTTCATACCCTACAATAATCTCTTCGTTTGTTCTCCGCTATTAGTGACTTTGGAGTGACTCTTTGTTGCATGTTGAGGGATAATTATATGATCCAATTACATTATTATTGTTGAGAGAACTTGCACTAGTGAAAGTATGAACCCTAGGCCTTGTTTCCTAGTATTGCAATACCGTTTACGCTCACTTTTACCACTTGCTACCTTGCTGTTTTTATATTTTCAGATTACAAAAACCTATATCTACCATCCATATTGCACTTGTATCACCATCTCTTCGCCGAACTAGTGCACCTATACAATTTACCAATGTATTGGGTGTGTTGGGGACACAAGAGACTCTTTGTTATTTGGTTGCAGGGTTGCTTGAGAGATACCATCTTCATCCTACGCCTCCCACGGATAGATAAACCTTAGGTCATCCACTTGAGGGAAATTTGCTATTGTCCTACAAACCTCTGCACTTGGAGGCCCAACAACGTCTACAAGAAGAAGGTTGTGTAGTAGACATCAAGCTCTTTTCTGGCGCCGTTGCCGGGGAGGTTAGCGCTTGAAGGTATATCTTTAGATCTTGCAATCGAATATTTTTGTTTCTTGTTTTATCACTAGTTTAGTCTATAACAGAAAATTACAAAAAATGGAATTAAGGGTACCTCATATGCTTCATCTTTTTAATATCTTTCATGAAAATAAGGATTCCAATAATTGAGCCAAAATGCTAGAAGAAGAATGTATTAAAATGTTTGGCACTAAATCTTTGAATGATGAGCATGATTGGAATGTTGTTAGTACGAACTCTTTGAATATCCATAGTACTAACGATGATTGCGCTAGTCATGATGGAAATGTCTCTTATAAGCATGTCAACATTTGTGGAATGCATAGGGTTTGCAAGTACACACCAAATAGGGAAGATAGATTTTGCAAGAGGCATAAGTATTTAGAAAGTAAATGGTTGCAAGAAAGGCTAGATGTTTGTGCTGAAAATTTAAATTTTCTTAGCCATCCTTGTGAACTTTGCAATGAACGCGGTCATTTAAATATCAAATGCAAATTGTTTCATGATCGAATCGTGTCCAAAAATTGTGATGACTTGATTTCCCTTGCTCATCATAATGAACTTAGTTTGCTTCTGGGTTATGAAGAAATGAAACGTATAACTAAGGATATTCCAGATTTTGCCCTTGATAAAGTTCTTGATTTTGATCTAGAGGAAATTTATATGTATTGTGCGGTGAATTGCATTGAAAATCCTTATATTGCCAATTACATAAAGTTAAGAAAACAATTAGAAGATGAAGAGAATACTAATGAAAGGGAAGAGATTTCCCAATATCCTCCTATTTTTTCTTATGATGAATCAGGTAACGAGGAGGAGCCGTCTATCCAACCAATCTCATTAATAAGGAGATCTAAAAAGAGGGTTAAACCCACACATGATGCGAAGAAGAAAAAGAAAAGACATAGAAGCAAAGGTAAAAAGGTATCCCTCCCAAATGATGTTGCTCCTATTACTCATTGTGATGATGATAATTGCTATACTATTGGTGCTATCCATACTATTAATGATGAGAGTGATTATGGTTATGATATGAAAAGGCCCAAGCTTAGGGATGCTATGTTTGATGAGAATGACATGTTTGAGAATTTATTTGCTGCAATTAATGTTTGTCCCAAGCTTGGGTATGCTATGTTTCATGAATATGGTATATTTAACCTCCCAAGTTTGGATATGCAAATTTATTATGATGATAGCATGCCTCCTATTTATGATGGTTATATTGATGAAAGTGGGTTTGGAAGAGTGTCAACTTTAGGAAGTAATGATCCCACTATTTTGGAGGGTGTTGAATCTTATTGTGACAATTATGAAAGTGGATTTGGAGAGGTCATGACTTTATTTAGTAATGATTCCACTATTTCAGAAGAGGTTCCAATTGATTATGACAACAAAGTTGCTATCTATGATGATTATTGTGATGACATGTATGCTTTAAAGAATAATGATATCCATGAAACTTGTCATCATGATTTTAACTTTAAATTGGATTATGCCTCACATGATAGTTATTTTGTTGAGTTTTCTCCCACTTCTATTCATGAGAAGAAATTTGCTTATGTGGAGAGTAATAAAAATTCTATGCTTGTAGATCATGAAAAGAATGCTTTATGTGATGGTTATATTGTTTAATTCATTCATATGATACTGAAAATTATTATGAGGGAGGAATATATGCTTGTAGGAATTGCAATAATATCAAGTTTCCTCTCTATGTGCTTAAAATCTTGAGGTTATCCTTGTTTTACCTTCCTATGCAAGTTGATTCTTGTTCCCATAAGTTATTTGCTCACAAAATCCCTATGCATAGGAAGTGGGTTAGACTTAAATGTGCTAGTCATATGCTTCTTGATGCTCTCTTTGTGTTTCAATTCTTATCTTTTATGCGAGCATCATTGAAATCATCATGCCTAGCTAAAAGGCATTAAAAAAGTGCTTGTTGGGAGACAACCCAATATATACCCTTACTGTTTTTGCGTGTTCACATGATTATGCTACTGTAGTAATCATGTTTTATAGCTTTTGTTTCAATAAAGTGCCAAGTAAAGCCTTTAGGATCTTCTTGGGTGATTGTTGCTTGATCTTGCTGATAAAAACAGAAAGTATGCGCTCACGAAAATAATTATTATTTTTTATCAGAGAGCGATAAAATAACAATTACAACTGAAGTAGATAAATATACTTTTTATCCTGGTCTTCCTAAGTTTTCAGAATTTTTGGAGTTACAGAAGTATTCGAAACCTCCAGATTTCTACAGAGTGTTCTGTTTTTGACAGATTCTGTTTTTTATGTCTTGTTTGCTTATTTTGATGAATCTATGAGTAGTATCGGAGGGTATGAACCATAGAGAAGTTGTGATACAGTAGATATTACACCAATATGAATTTAGAATGATTTCAACAGTACCAAAAGTGGTGATTTATTTTCTTATACTAACGGAGCTTACGAGTTTTCTGTTGAGTTTTGTGTTGTGAAGTTTTCAAGTTTTGGGTAAAGATTCGATGGACTATGGAATAAGGAGTGGCAAGATCCTAATATTGGGGATTCCCAAGGCACCCCAAGGTAATATTCAAGGACAACCAAGAGCCTAAGCTTGGGGATGCCCCGGATGGCATCCCCTCTTTTGTCTTCGTTCATCGGTAACTTTACTTGGAGCTATATTTTTATTCACCACATGATATGTGTTTTGCTTGGAGCGTCATTTTATTTTATTTTGTTTTGCTTGCTGTTTGAATAATATCCCAAGATCTTAAATTCTTAAATGTTAGAGAGTCTTCACATAGTTGCATAATTATTCGACTACTCATTGATCTTCACTTATATCTTTTGGAGTAGTTTGTCATTTGCTCTAGTGCTTCACTTATATCTTTTTAGAGCATGGAGGTAGTTTATTTTGAAGAAATTGTTTAACTCTCATGCTTCACTTATATCATTTTGAGAGTCTCTAAATAGCATGGTAGTTTGCTTTGGTTATGAATTTAGTCATAATATGATGGGCATCCAAGATGGGTATAATAAAAACTTTCATATAGAGTGCATTGAATACTATGAGAAGTTTGATACTTGATAATTGTTTTGAGATATAAAAATGGTAATGTTAGAGTCATGCTAGTTGGGTAATTGAGAAATTGAGAAATACTTGTGCTAAAGTTGGCAAGTCCCATAGCATGCACGTATGGTAAACGTTGTGTGACAAATTTGAAGCATGGGGTGTTCTTTGAGTGCTTTCCTTATGAGTGGCGCGCGGTCGAGGACGAGCGATGGTCTTTTCCTACCAATCTATCCCTCTAGGGGCATGCGTAGTAGTACTTTGCTTCGAGGGCTAATAAACTTTTGCAATAAGTATATGAGTTATTTATATTAATGTGAGTCCATGGATCATACGCACTCTTACCTTTCTGCAATTTGCTAGCCTCTACGGCACCGTGCATTGCCCTTTCTCACCTCGAGAGTTGGTGCAAACTTCACCGGTGCATCCAAACCCCGTGATATGATACGCTCTATCACATATAAGCCTCCTTATATCTTCCTCAAAACAGCCACCATACCTACCTATTATGGCATTTCCATAGCCATTTCGAGATATATTGACATGCAACTTTCCACCGTTCCGTTTATTATGACACGCTCCATCATTGTCATATTGCTTTGCATGATCATTTTTGGTGTCAAAACCAGTGGATCTCGGGTAGGGGGTCCCGAACTGTGCGTCTAAGGCGGATGGTAACAGGAGGCAGGGGACACAATGTTTTACCCAGGTTCGGGCCCTCTTGATGGAGGTAAAACCCTACGTCCTGCTTGATTAATATTGATGATATGGGTAGTACAAGAGTAGATCTACCACGAGATCAGAGAGGCTAAACCCTAGAAGCTAGCCTATGGTATGATTGTATGTTGTCCTACGGACTAAAACCCTCCGGTTTATATAGACACCGGAGAGGTTAGGGTTACACAAGGTCGGTTACAAAGGAGGAGATACACATATCCGTATTGCCTAGCTTGCCTTCCACGCCAAGTAGAGTCCCATCCGGACACGAGGCGAAGTCTTCAATCTTGTATCTTCATAGTCTAACAGTCCGGCCAATGGAGATAGTCCGTCTGTCCAGAGACCCCTTAATCCAGGACTCCCACAGTAGCCCCTGAACCAGGCTTTTAATGACGATGAGTCCGGCGCGCAGTATTGTCTTTGGCATTCCAAGGCGGGTTCCTCCTACGAATACATCACGGAAGAATTTGAATATAAGGATAGTGTCCGACCCTGCAAAATAAGTTCCACATACCACCATAGAGAGAATAATATTTCCACAAATCCAATTTGCTGACTTGTTTTGGCAACACGACATTACGTGACGGCCCGGTGATTATTCAAACCGTTTCTTTTAACTAGCCCCGCACATAACGCGAGGCCGTTTTTTGACACGTCTCTTCAAAGCAAAGATCGTGTCCCCTTATCACGGGATTCTCATCAATACGGGCGTGGGTAAACCAACCGCGTTTAGGACACCTAGATTATAGGCAAGCCCCGAACGGCCACGGAGAGGACGCTTGGTATTCACCCTCTTTATAAAGGGCCAAGACTTTCACTTTTCTCCCTCCCGTGCTCAATCGAATCCTTCCCCCGCCTCAAGTTCTAACACCCAAAGCCCAGGTCAGGTGCTCCGGATCTTCAACCATGTACGGATCCAGCCTTCAAGGCCGATGGATGCCCTCCTCCGTTATGGAAGAAGATATCAAGAAGTTGAGGGAGGCCAGATATCTGACCGCCGAAGTTTCGCATCGGCTGCCTGCCCGAGGGCAGGTCGTCCCTACTCCTGAACCCAACGAAAATGTCGTGTTCATCTCCCAATTCCTCCGAGGTCTAGGCCTTGCTCTGGATCCCTTCGTAAGGGGTTTGATGTTTTACTATGGGCTAGACTTCCACGATCTAGCCCCGGACTGCTTTCTTCACATCTCGGCATTTATTGTTATGTGTGAGGCCTTCCTCCGCATTACCCCTCACTTCGGCCTGTGGATCAAGACTTTCGATGAGAAGCCGAAGACAATCAAGGGGCAGCACGCAGCGTGCGGAGGAGCATTAATAAGCAAGATTGCGGGAGCTCCGTGGCCAAAAGGTTCCTTTCCAGAGGTGTCCGGATTATGGCAACAGGAGTGGTTTTACATCACAGCTCCCAGAAGTGCCAAGTGGGTGGCTCCCCCCGCTTTCCGCTCGGGCCCCCCACCACAACTGATGTCATGGATTAGCAGAGGGCTGAGCCGGGGTTCAGCCAAGGACGTGCCTATAATACAAATTCGTATTCAAGATCTCTTCAAGAGAGATTTTAATTTGGTTATGGTAATGCAAGTCATGCTGGTTCATCGAGTCCAGCCTTGCAAACGCCGACCCCTTCGCTTGTGGGAGTTCAACCCAGAAGGAACGCGCGCTATTCAAAGTTTCCTCGGCCTGACACACGAGGGGATGTACAAGTCATTCTTCGGACCTCAAACAGAGTATCCGGACACTACCGAGGACGTGGGCCTGAGTAGCAATCGTGCCGCCGAACAAGTAAGTAATCCTCTAGCCGAACACACCATCTTTTATTTACCATGACATCATTTCGGAGAAATTGCCCTTTGACCAGGACTGGCTAACAAAGGCGAAGATGATTCGGTGTTCGGCCCCCCTCCCTGAGGGTTTGGAAAATCCAGTACTGGAAAAGATGCTCGAGCTCGCACCTTGCTCGGAGCCCTCGAAGGAAGACACGGGGGGATAATATGGGCGAAAGAAAGCCCCCGTCGCTGCCTGCTCCAACCGAGGGAATGAGCGCCTCCATAAGGGAGGATAACCAAGGATAAGATTTTGACCTTCTCTCGCTACGGGGGAGGAAGAGGACTGCCTCTGAGGTTCCGGAAACCGAGACCTCCAAAAGGGAGAAAAGGTCTCCAACAGAGGGTCCTGCCTCGAGGGGTGCTCTTGCCGCACAAAGTCCGCACAGGGATCAGAAAATACTTTAATAGTGAAGGTATACTACCTTTCCTCTGAGAAAAATAACCGAAGCATATATCTTGCAGTTAGGATCTTAGCCCTTCTTAGTTGAGCTCGTCTTCGGGGGATCTTCTTCCGGAGATGATGGAGAGCGAAACGCCTCCCCCGGACTCCCCCGCTCAAGAAGTGGGCGACCTCGAAGTGTCGTCACGGAGGGCCTCTCCGGATCCGATGAGGCCATAAGATAATCCCATAGTCACCCGAAGTCCCCAGCGTCCAGCTCTCGAAGAGAGCAAACAAAAGAGTCCGACAACGTCTGGTATGCGGTTGGACATTCTGAGGGAGCTGTTGGAGCGAGCGGCCATCTCAGAAGAACACCATACGTTGATGGGTATGGTGATGGAAAGAATTTCGTCCGCCAAAAGCAGATTACATGATGCCTTTATGAGTCTACTGATGGGCTTTGAGGTACGTGAAATGACATACTTTTTGCTAGTACCGCACATGTTAGGTGTGCCCTGTGTAGATAGTAGCCCCTGAGACTCTGGTTGTCGTTGAGAACGGTGGCGAACAGAGGAACATAGTCCCAGGTAATAACCAGACTGCCTTTATGTGCAGGTGGTGGAGGCTCCGGTGGCTAGCCGGACTAGTGAGTTTGCCAAACTAAAGTGGCAATTGGATGCGGCAGACGCCGACATCGAGCTTGTTAACAAGCGGCTTGACTAGTCACAGGGTAAGTAATGTTTTCTAGTGAATGTCATTAAATAAGAGCAGCATGATGCCAGTATCTTCAATATGTTGTGACTGCAGATGGAGGTGCCACCGTGGAGACCCTTCGGGCGAAACTTGCCCGAGCCGAAGAACAAGCAAGAGCTAGTAATGCGGCTGCTTTGAAGGCGGCCGAAGAGTTAAGGGACGAGAAGGCTGCGCATTGCGAAAGCAAAGAGAAGATGGCCAAGATGGTCGTGGAATTAAAAGGCATTGTCGAGCGTTTCCAGTTCCTTGAAGAAGAAAACCGAGTGAAGGCAGCGGATCTTGAAAAGGCCACGATGGCGACCAAAGACACTCACTCTGCTATGAGGGCGAAGAAGGAGGAGCTGCGCGAAGCCAGGGATATTGTGGCTGGGAAGCCCTTTCTGCTGCAGAGGAAGTTCGGAGATCTGCGGTATGCCCTTCTGGATCGGCTGTGGAGTTCAGCAGACGCATATATGGACTTGGCTGCAAGCGTAGTCGATGCGGTCAAATACTTCCGAGATCAGACAGATCGTGAAGTGGACAAGCTGTTCTGGTCGCAATTTAACGTTCCAGAGCGTTCGCTTCCCTTGGCTGATCAGCTAGCTGAATGGGCCGAACTTAATAGGTTGTCCAGACTTGCCATGTGGTCCGTCGTAGATCATTTGTGGCCGGAGAAGCCGAAGCCGAATAACTATTTCAGCTTAGTGCAGCAGTTCCTTGGTGCGGTGTCGCGCATCAATGTGATGAAGAGGTCGGCATGCATAGAAGGCTCGCGGATGGCCTTTGCCCGTGTCAAGGCATACTGGGCGGAGATAGATGCTACCACTGTTGCGGCGCAAGATTCGGGCATAGGCCGAGTAGCCAACGAGCACTATTTTGAAGAGGTTCTTGAGGGTGCTTGTTTGATAGAGGCCCAATGCTCAAAGAATATTATGTTTGAGTGACATGTATTCCCATTGTAAACACAATGTTTTTATGAAATGTAGTAAGGCTGTATTTATACTTTTGCCGCAAAGTAATATGGTGCCTCTTGTGCGGCCGTTTACGTATATATGTATATAACCTGAAAGATTGCAGTCGTCGGCTTCAACCCCCACGCATATAATATGGGGGTGCTCGCAAAAAATGTGTGTTCACACTTAACCCAACGTCTTGGTCCTATTAAGGAGGTGATAGCACAGCGAACGAGGCAACCGGACTATGATGCTTTAACACTTTAACTTAGCCATAGGAGTTTGACGGTGGGGCTACTATATAGCCCCTGGTGGCTCCGCACTCTCCCGAACTCGAGGTGCGTATATGCCTGGCCGGGAAACGGCCCTTCGTTAAAGGGGAGGAATTCTAACATATCGATAGGTCATCGAGTGGTTGACCAGTCTCGCGCTATATCATGACAGTCAGTTTTCGGCTTTCTCTACTGAGGTGCTCATCCGGACGAACCAGGGCACAATTGCAGTAGTTCTCCTGGTGTTGCCTTAGCCGATATAAGGGAACGTAAGGCACCAAAACACAGGAGCCGGGAAACCCAACATTTGACCAAAGACATGATTCGGAGCTGATGCATATAAGGCCAAACTCGCGACGCCGAACACTCCCTAAGGTATTCGGTCTTTATGGTATAAACCGGGCCTAAATAGTGCCCTTTGTAAGAAGCCCCTTGTGTCCGGGTACGTGCGTTATGTTGGAAATATGCCCTAGAGGCAATAATAAATTAGTTATTATTATATTTCCTTGTTCATGATAATCGTTTATTATCCATGCTAGAATTGTATTGATAGGAAACTAAGATACATGTGTGGATACATAGACAACACCATGTCCCTAGTAAGCCTCTAGTTGACTAGCTCGTTGATCAATAGATGGTTACGGTTTCCTGACCATGGACATTGGATGTCGTTGATAACGGGATCACATCATTAGGAGAATGATGTGATGGACAAGTCCCAATCCTAAGCATAGCACAAGATCGTGTAGTTCGCATGCTAAAGCTTTTCTAATGTCAAGTATCATTTCCTTAGACCATGAGATTGTGCAACTCCCGGATACCGTAGGAGTGCTTTGGGTGTGCCAAACGTCACAACGTAACTGGGTGTCTATAAAGGTACACTACAGGTATCTCCGAAAGTGTCTGTTGGGTTGGCACGAATCGAGACTGGGATTTGTCACTCCGTGTGACGGAGAGGTATCTCTGGGCCCACTCGGTAGGACATCATCATAATGTGCACAATGTGACCAAGGAGTTGATCATGGGATGATGTGTTATGATACGAGTAAAGAGACTTGCTGGTAACGAGATTGAACAAGGTATCGGGATACTGACGATCGAATCTCGGGCAAGTATCGTACCGATAGACAAAGGGAATTGTATACGGGATTGATTAAGTCCTTGACATCGTGGTTCATCCGATGAGATCATCGTGGAACATGTGGGAGCCAACATGGGTATCCAGATCCCGCTGTTGGTTATTGACCGGAGAACGTCTCGGTCATGTCTGCATGTCTCCCGAACCCGTAGGGTCTACACACTTAAGGTTCGATGACGCTAGGGTTATAAAGGAAGTTTGTATGTGGTTACTGAATGTTGCTCGGAGTCCCGGATGAGATCCCGGACGTCATGAGGAGTTCCGGAATGGTCCGGAGGTAAAGATTTATATATGGGAAGTCCTGTTTTGGTCACCGGAAAAGTTTTGGGGTTTATCGGTAACGTACCGGGACCACCGGGAGGGTCCCGGGGGTCCACCAAGTGGGGCCACCAGTCCCGGAGGCTTGCGTGGGCCAAGAGTGGTGAGGGACCAGCCCCTGAGTGGGCTGGTGCGCCTCCCACAAGGCCCAAGGCGCAGCAAAGGAGGAGAAGGGGAAACCCTAGGCTTAGATGGGCCCTAAGGCCCACCCTAGGGGGCGCCCCCCCTCTCCCCCTCTTGGCCGCCACCCCAAGACCCATCTAGGGCTGCCGCCCCTCTAGGGGTGGGAACCCTAGAGGGGGTGCACCCTCCTCCCCTTCCCCTATATATATGAGGCCTAGGGGCTGCCCAATACACGAGATTTGATCTCTCTCGTTGGTGCAGCCCTCCCTCTCTTTCTCCTCATATCCCGTGGTGCTTGGCGAAGCCCTGCAGGATTGCCACACTCCTCCACCACCACCATGCCGTTGTGCTGCTGCTGGATGGAGTCTTCCTCAACCTCTCCCTCTCTCCTTGCTGGATCAAGGCGTGGGAGACATCGTCGGGCTGTACGTGTGTTGAACGCGAAGGTGCCGTGCGTTTGGCACTTGGTCGTCGGTGATTTGGATCACGATGAGTACGAATCCATCAACCCCGTTATCTTGAACGCTTCCGCTTAGCGATCTACAAGGGTATGTAGATGCACTCTCCTTCCCCTCGTTGCTAGTTTCTCCATAGATAGATCTTGGTGACACGTAGGAAAATTTTGAATTTCTGCTACGTTCCCCAACAGTGGTATCAAAGCTAGGTCTATGCATAGTTTTTATGCATGAGTAGAACACAGAGTAGTTGTGGGCGTTAATTTTGTTCAATATGCTTACCGTTACTAGTCCAATCTTGATTCGGTGGCATTGTGGGATGAAGCGACCCGGACCGACCTTACACATACTCTTACGTGAGACTGGTTCCACCGACAAACATGCACTAGTTGCATAAGGTAGCTGGCGGGTGTCTGTCTCTCCCACTTTAGTCGGATCAGATTCGATGAAAAGGGTCCTTATGAAGGGTAAATAGCAATTGGCATATCACGTTGTGGTCTTTGCGTAGGTAAGAAACGTTCTTGCTAGAAACCCATAGCAGCCACGTAAAACATGCAAACAACAATTAGAGGACGTCTAACTTGTTTTTGCAGGGTATGCTATGTGATGTGATATGGCCGAAAGGATGTGATGAATGATATATGTGATGTATGAGATTGATCATGTTCTTGTAATAGGAATCACGACTTGCATGTCGATGAGTATGACAACCGGCAGGAGCCATAGGAGTTGTCTTAATTTATTTATGACATGCGTGTCAACATAAACGTCATGTAATTACTTTACTTTATTGCTAACCATTAGCTGCAGTAGTAGAAGTAATAGTTGACAAGACAACTTCATGAAGACACAATGATCGAGATCATGATGATGGAGATCATGGTGTCATGCCGATGACGATGATGATCATGGAGACCCGAAGATGGAGATCAAAAGGAGCAATATGATATTGGCCATATCATGTCACTATTTGATTGCATGTGATGTTTATCATGTTTATGCATCTTGTTTGCTTAGAACAACGGTAGTAAATAAGATGATCCCTCATTAAAATTTCAAGAAGGTGTTCCCCCTAACTATGCACCGTTGCGACAGTTCGTTGTTTCAAAGCACCACGTGATGATCGGGTGTTTGATTCCAACGTTCACATACAATGGGTGTAAGACAGATTTACACATGCAAACACTTAGGTTGACTTGACGAGCCTAGCATGTGTACAGACATGGCCTCGGAATACAGAAGACCGAAAGGTCGAGCATGAGTCGTATGGTAGATACGATCAGCATGAAGATGTTCACCGATGTTGACTAGTCCGTCTCACGTGATGATCGGACACGGCCTAGTTGACTTGGATCATGTAATCACTTAGATGACTAGAGGGATGTCTATCTGAGTGGGAGTTCATAAGATGAACTAAATTATCCTGAACATAGTCAAAAGGTCTTCGCAAATTATGTCGTAGCTCGCGCTTTAGTTCTACTATTTAGTTATGTTCCTAGAGAAAAAATAGTTGAAAGTTGATAGTAGCAATTAAGCAGACTAGGTCCGTAAACTGAGGATTGTCCTCATTGCTTCATAGAAGGCTTGTGTCCTTAATGCACCGCTCAGTGTGCTGAACCTCGAACGTCGTCTGTGGATGTTGCGAACATCTGACATACATGTTTTGATGACTACATGATAGTTCAGTGCGTAATGCTAAACGGTTTAGAGTTGAGGCACCGAAGACATTTTGAAATGTCGTGAAACATATGAGATGCTTCGAGGGCTGAAATTGGGATTTCAGGCTCGTGCCCACGTCAAGAGGTATAAGACCTCCGACGATTTTCTTAGCCTGCAAACTAAGGGAGAAAAGCTCAATTGTTGAGCTTGTGCTCAGATTGTCTGAGTACAACAATCATTTGAATCGAGTGGGAGTTGATCTTCCAGATAAGATAGTGATGTTTCTCCAAAGTCATTACCACCAAGCTGCTAGAGCTTCGTGATGAACTATAATATATCAGGGACATATATGATGATCCTTGAGATATTCGTGATGTTTGACACCAAAGTAGAAATCAAGAAGGAGCATCAATTATTGATGGTTGGTGAAACCACTAGTTTCAAGAAGGGCAAGGGCAAGAAGGGATACTTCATGAAACGGCAATTCAGTTGCTGCTCTAGTGAAGAAACCCAAGGTTGAACCCAAACCCGAGACTAAGTGCTTCTATAATAAGGGGAACAACCACTAGAGCAGAATTACCCTAGATACTTGGTAGATAAGAAGGATGGCAAGGTCGATAGAAGTATATTGGATATACATTGTGTTGATGTGTACTTTACTAGTACTCCTAGTAGCACCAGGGTATTAGATACCGGTTTGGTTGCTAAGTGTTAGTAACTCGAAATAAAAGCTATGGAATAAACGGAGACTAGCTAAAGGTGAGCTGACGATATGTGTTGGAAGTGTTTCCAATGTTGATATGATCAAGCATCGCACGCTCCCTCTACCATCGAGACTGGTGTTAAACCTAAATAATTGTTATTTGGTGTTTGCGTTGAGCATAGACGTGATTGGATTATGTCTATCGCAATACGCTTATTCATTTAAGGAGAATAATGGTTACTCTGTTTATTTGAATAATACCTTCAATGGTCTTGCACCTAAAATGAATGGTTTATTGAATCTCGATCGTAGTGATACACATGTTCATGCCAAAAGATATAAGATAGTAATGATAGTACCACCTACTTGTGGCACTGCCACTTAAGTCATATCGGTATAAAACGCATGAAGAAGCTCCATGCAAATGGACCGTTTGGACTCACTTGATCTTGAATCACTTGAGACATGCAAATCATACCACATGGGCAAGATGACTGAAAGCCTCGTTTTAGTAAGATGAAACAAGATAGCAACTCGTTGGAAGTAACACATTTTGATGTGTGCAGTCCAATGAGTGCTGAGGCGTATAGTGGATATCGTTATGTTCTTCACAGATGATTTGAGTAGATGTTGAGTATATTTACTTGATGAATCATGAGTCTGAATTATTGAAAGGTTCAAGTAATTTCAGGGTGAAGTTGAAAGATCATCGTGACAAGAGGATAAAATATCTATGATATGATCATAGAGATGGATATCTGAATTACGAGTCTGGCACAGAATTAAGACATTGTGGAAATCGTTTCACAACTAATACAGCCTGGAACACCATAGTGTGATGGTGTGTCCGTACATCATAACTGCACCCTATTGGATATGATGCATACCATGATGTCTCTTATCAAATTACCACGATAGTTCATGGGTTAGGCATTGGAGACAACCACATTCACTTTAAATAGGGCACCACGTAATTCCGATGAGATGACACCGTATGAACTATGGTTTAGAGAAACCTAAGCTGTCATTTCTTAAAAGTGTGGGGCTGCGACGCTTATGTGAAAAAGTTTCAGGCTGATAAGCTCGAACCCAAAGCGGATAAATGCATCTTCATAGGACACCCAAAACAGTTGGGTATACCTCCTGTCTCAGATCCGAAAGCAATAAGGGATTGTTTCTAGAATCGGGTCCTTTCTCGAGAAAAAGTTTCTCTCGAAGGAATTGAGTGGGAGGATGGTGGAGACTTGATGAGGTTATTGAACCGTCACTTCAACTAGTGTATAGCAGGGCACAAAGAGTTCTTCCTGTGGCACCTACACCAATTGAAGTGGAAGCTTATGATATTGATCATGAGACTTCGGATCAAGTCACTCCCAAACCTCATAGGATGACAAGGATGCGTACTACTTCAGAGTGGTACGTAATCCTGTCTTGGAAGTCATGTTGCTAGACAACAATGAACCTACGAGCTATGGAGAAGCGATGGTGGGCCTGGATTCCAAAATGGCTCGAGGCCATATAATCCGAGAGAGGATCCATATATGAAAACAAAGTGTAGACTTTGGAAGAACTACTTGATGGTCGTAAGGCTGTTAGGTACATATGAATTTTCAAAGGAAGACGGACAATGATGGTAAGTATCACCATTAAGAAAGCTCGACTTGTCGTTAAGATGTTTTCCGACAAGTTCAAGGAGTTGACTACGGTAAGACTTTCTCACTCATAGTGATGCTAAGAGTCTGTTGGAATTATATTAGCGATTACTGCGTTATTTATGAAATCTTGTAGATAGGATGTCAAAACATTGTTTCCTCGACGATTTTTCTTGAGGAAAGGTTGTATGTGATACAACCGGAAGGTTTTGTCAATCCTGAAAGATGCTAATAAGTATGCAAAGCTCCAGTTATCCTTCTGAGGACTGGAGTAAGCATCTCGGAGTTGGAACGTATGCTTTGATGATGATCAAAGATTTTGGGTTTATACAAAGTTTATGAGAAACTTGTATTTCCAAAGAAGTGAGTGGGAGCACTATAGAATTTCTGATGAGTATATGTTGTTGACATATTGTGGATCAGAAATGACGTAGAATTTCTGGAAAGCATATAGGGTTATTTGGAAAGTGTTTTCAATGGAAAGCCTGGATTAAACTACTTGAGTATTGAGCATCAAGATCTATAAGGATAGATCAAAACGCTTAATGGAACTTTCAAATGAGCACATACCTTGGCATGATCTTGAAGGTGTTCAAGATGGATCAGTCAAAGAAGGAGTTCTTGCCTGAGTTGTAAGGTATGAAGTTAAGACTTAAAGCTCGACCACGGCAGAATAGAGAGAAAGGACGAAGGTCGTCCCCTATGCTTAAGACATAGGCTCTACAGTATGCTATGCTGTGTACCGCACCTGAAATGTGCCTTGCCATGAGTCAGTCAAGGGGTACAAGAGTGATCCAAGAATGGATCACAAGACAGCGGTCAAAGTTATCCTTAGTAACTAGTGGACTAAGGAATTTTCTCGATTATGGAGGTGATAAAGAGTTCGACGTAAAGAGTTACGTCGATGCAAGCTTAACACCTATCCGGATAGCTCTGAGTAGAGATACCGGATACGTATAATGGAGCAACAATTTAGAATAGCTCCAAGTAGAATAGTTATTTGGAATAGCTCCAAATAGAGCGTGGTAGCTGCATCTAGGAGATGACATAGAGATTTGTAAAGCACACACGGATCTGAAAGCTTCAGACCCGTTGACTATAACCTCTCTCACAAGCATAACATGATCAAACCCAGAACTCATTGAGTGTTAATCACATGGTAATGTGAACTAGATTATTGACTCTAGTAAACTCTTTGGGTGTTAGTCACATGGGGATGTGACCTTGAGTGTTAATCACATATCGATGTGAACTGGATTATTGACTCTAGTGCAAGTGGGAGACTATTGGAAATATGCCCTAGAGGCAATAATAAGTTAGTTATTATTATATTTCCTTGTTCATGATAATCGTTTATTATCCATGCTAGAATTGTATTGATAGGAAACTCAGCTACATGTGTGGATACATAGACAACACCATGTCCCTAGTAAGCCTCTAGTTGACTAGCTCGTTGATCAATAGATGGTTACGGTTTCCTGACCATGGACATTGGATGTCGTTGATAACGGGATCACATCATTAGGAGAATGATGTGATGGACAAGACCCAATCCTAAGCATAGCACAAGATCGTGTAGTTCGCATGCTAAAGCTTTTCTAATGTCAAGTATCATTTCCTTAGACCATGAGATTGTGCAACTCCCGGATACCGTAGGAGTGCTTTGGGTGTGCCAAATGTCACAACGTAACTGGGTGGCTATAAAGGTACACTACGGGTATCTCCAAAAGTGTCTGTTGGGTTGGCACGAATCGAGACTGGGATTTGTCACTCCGTGTGACGGAGAGGTATCTCTGGGCCCACTCGGTAGGACATCATCATAGTGTGCACAATGTGACCAAGGAGTTGATCACGGGATGATGTGTTACGGAACGAGTAAAGAGACTTGCCGGTAACGAGATTGAACAAGGTATCGGGATACTGACGATCGAATCTCGGGCAAGTATCGTACCGATAGACAAAGGGAATTGTATACGGGATTGATTAAGTCCTTGACATCATGGTTCATCCGATGAGATCATCGTGGAACATGTGGGAGCCAACATGGGTATCTAGATCCCGCTGTTGGTTATTGACCGGAGAACGTCTCGGTCATGTCTGCATGTCTCCCGAACCCGTAGGGTCTACACACTTAAGGTTCGATGATGCTAGGGTTATAAAGGAAGTTTGTATGTGGTTACCGAATGTTGTTCGGAGTCCCGGATGAGATCCCGGACGTCACGAGGAGTTCCGGAATGGTCCGGAGGTAAAGATTTGTATATGGGAAGTCCTATTTTGGTCACCGGAAAAGTTTCGGGGTTTATCGGTAACGTACCGGGACCACCGGGAGGGTCCCGGGGGTCCACCAAGTGGGGCCACCAGTCCCGGAGGCTTGCATGGGCGAAGAGTGGTGAGGGACCAGCCCCTGAGTGGGCTGGTGCGCCTCCCACAAGGCCCAAGGCGCAGCAAAGGAGGAGAAGGGGAAACCCTAGGCTTAGATGGGCCCTAAGGCCCACCCTAGGGGGCGCCCCCCCTCTCCCCCTCTTGGCCGCCACCCCAAGACCCATCTAGGGCTGCCGCCCCTCTAGGGGTGGGAACCCTAGAGGGGGCGCACCCTCCTCCCCTTCCCCTATATATATGAGGCCTAGGGGCTGCCCAATACAC
This sequence comes from Triticum dicoccoides, assembly GCF_002162155.2. Taxonomy (NCBI): domain Eukaryota; kingdom Viridiplantae; phylum Streptophyta; class Magnoliopsida; order Poales; family Poaceae; genus Triticum; species Triticum dicoccoides. Next base: position 645,718,107 of record NC_041388.1, on the reverse strand, counting down.
GAGATTTGATCTCTCTCGTTGGTGCAGCCCTCCCTCTCTTTCTCCTCATATCCCGTGGTGCTTGGCGAAGCCCGGCAGGATTGCCACACTCCTCCACCACCACCACGCCATTGTGCTGCTGCTGGATGGAGTCTTCCTCAACCTCTCCCTCTCTCCTTGCTGGATCAAGGCGTGGGAGACATCGTCGGGCTGTACGTGTGTTGAACGCGGAGGTGCCGTGCGTTCGGCACTTGGTCATCGGTGATTTGGATCACGATGAGTACGACTCCATCAACCCCATTATCTTGAACGCTTCCGCTTAGAGATCTACAAGGGTATGTAGATGCACTCTCCTTCCCCTCGTTGCTAGTTTCTCCATAGATAGATCTTGGTGACACATAGGAAAATTTTGAATTTCTGCTACGTTCCCCAACACGTTATTCTGACGTGGCCACATGCCAAGACGTCAGCATCCTTCTCAATTGTACTGAGAATCTAAGGGATGTATATCAACAAGAAATAGTAAAAAAGGTTTATGCAGGGCCTTAATCTAAAAAGAATCTTTGGAGCGGGTCCCTGCTGCACGTATGCGCATGTGTCTCCGTTGTGCCATATCATGGACGGGTGTAGCATGATGGTCATTTGTAAAAGAGAGGAACTTAGGTGAAAAGTTGTCGTGCAAAAAGGTAGTTTTTTAAAGAAACCATGTATAATTAAAGATGAGTAAAAATTGCCACTTGTCTGCGCGCGTTGAGCCCCTTATATTTGTAATAGGGGTGTGGCCATCAATCCGGTATGAATTACATATAGCTGAGCCGGACTCGTCAACCGTGTTTGTGGTCTTGACGACCTATCAAATGCTTTAGTTAGTGAGGCCGTTTTTAGTGTGCGGCTGCCAAGGCAGTCGCACTCTCTTCGGCGCGCAAATATCGCCCAATATTTCCATTCACTATAATGATGCCACATGGACCGGGCATCCTGAGCGTGAGGGAAGTGTAATGCGGTATTGCATTAAAGCGAGCGAAAGCTTCACATCCAGGTAGTGCTTGATACCCACTTTGGAACGGAGCAATGTGGAAGGTTAAATGTTCGCAACGGAAGTTATCGGGGGAGCCGAATTAACCTTTAGTAGCAGGGAGCCCAAGCAGTGAGCCCCTGGGCCTGGCGTTACTCCTTTAAAGGTAGTGTTGCTATGTCAAATTTTTGTTGGGTCTATCCCAATTTCGCGGATTGTATCCTCGTATATCAGGTTTAGACTGCTGCCACCGTCCATCAGGACTCGTGTGAAGTGGTATCCGTTAATTATTGGTCCTAATACCAGGGCAGCCCATCCTGCACGCTGGATACTTGCTGAGTAATCACGATGGTCGAAAGTGATCAGTTGAGACGACCAGTGGCAGGACTCCGCGGTGATAGGCCCTTGGGCATATTTTTCTGGGAGTGCCGCTTTGTTTCTCCCCTTGATCACGTATAACACGTTGACTGTTTTGACTTCTGGTGGAAACTTCTTTTGTTCCCAGTGTCTTGCTTGAGAGGCTCATCCTCGTCTTCGCTTGGTGTATCCTCCCCCTTGTGTACGGCGTTGAGCTTGCCGGACTACTTGAAGACCCAACATTCTCTGTGGGTATGATTAGCGGGTTTGCCAGGGGTGCTATGGATCTGACATACTTGGTCCAGAATTTTATTTAGGCTGGACAGTTCGTCTCTGGCGCCTTTAGGGGGCGGCTTTTGCTGACCTGGCCGAGAGCTTCTGAATCCGGCGTTTACTGTCGTGCTCTTCGTGTTGTCTTCTTTATTCCGGCGTTTGTTATTGTTGTTGCGTCATGATTTCCCGTTTCCATCTCTAACTTCGGATGTGCTTGGGTCGCTGATGCTGCATCTGGCTAGCCAGCTATCCTCACCCGTGCAAAAGCGGGTCATGAGGCTTGTTAATGCTGCCATTGTTCTCGGCTTTTCTTGGCCGAGGTGTCTGGCAAGCCATTCTTCACGGACGCTATGCTTAAAAGCTGCCAAGGCTTCGGCGTTTGGACAGTCGACTATTTGGTTCTTTTTAGTAAGAAACTTGTTCCAAAGTTTTAGGGCGGACTCTCCGGGCTGTTGAGTTATATGACTGAAATCGTCCGCATCCAGAGGTCGGACGTAAGTCCCCTGAAAATTTTCCTGAAAAGCATCTTCGAGATTCTCCCAGCTTCCAATGGAACTTTCGGGGAGGCTCTTAAGCCAGTGCCGAGCTGGCCCTTTGAGTTTGAGGGGTAAATACTTAATGGCGTGGAGGTCATCTCCTCGAGCCATATGGATATGGAGGATATAATCCTCAATCCAGACACCAGGGTCCATTGTTTTGTCATATGCCTCTATATTTACGGGTTTGAATCCCTCTGGAAATTCATGATCCAGCACCTCATCGGTGAAACATAGGGGGTGTGCAGCACCCCTGTATCCAGGAGTACCGCGTTCTTCAGATGTTTGTTGTGCTGCGTTGTATGCTGGAGCGTACTTACGTGGTCCATAGATGGATCTGGTTGTGCCATCCTTTTGATATGAGTCCTCGCGTGGATCGTGTATTGGCTTATGTGCGGCATTGTTTGCCGCTCTATGTTGGCCGTGAGGTCGCCTATCCGGCCAGATGGCTGTTTTGATTTTTGGTTGTGGGGGGTCTAGGGCCTCCTTATCGAATTCAGGTAGCAACTTCCGCTTCGGGTAGCTCTTGGTAGGGCGATTACCGCCGTACTTGGCTGCTGTGTTGAGTACTTTGTTCCATCTGATTTGGAGTGTGTTTTGCGCAGCCTTGAGCCTTTGCTTCTGCTTTTTTAGACTCCTCGCGGTGGCAACGAGCCTTTGATGGGCATTCTGTTGCTCCGGGTGTCTGTCCGGTGTGACGTCATCTAGACTATGATCTTTTACAAAGTCGGGTTGTTCGGCTTGATTCTCCGTGTTGCCGTGGTCCGGCAATGGTTCCCCCTGGTCTAACGTTGGGTCTGTGTGATCGTTGTTTCCATCGAGGCGGGATTTGGGGCGGCGCTTACGCCGCCGTTTTGACTGCTTCTCGTGGGAACAACCCTTCGTTGTGTCCTTCTGTTCCTCATCGTCGTTTTCCTTTGGTGTGTCCACCATGTATATGTCATGTGGTGAAGTGGTTGTCCAGTGCCCTGTGGGCAGTGGTTCCTCTTCGTCTCCCACATCGTTGTCCATACCGTCAATGTCTTCGGAGTCGAAGTCGACCATGTCGGCTAAGTCATCGATAGTGGCTACTAAGTGGGTGGTGGGTGGGCCGCGAATTTCTTCGTCGTCCGCATCCCAGTCCTGCTGGACATAGTTCGGCCAGGATTCTCCTGACAAGGAGAGAGACCTTAATGAGTTTAGTATGTCGCCAAAGGGCGAGTGCTGAAAAATATCCGCGGAGGTGAACTCCATGATCGGCGCCCAATCGGATTTGATAGGAACGGCCGCAGGCGGTTCGGAGTCCGTGGCCGGAGAAGGATCCAGCAGTTTAACAACACGGCTCTCATGCAAGGTAAGGTCGATGTTTGGCTCGATCGCCGCTGAGGGTAAGGCCTCCGTGGCAGGGTCCATCCACCCGTCCATGGACAGCGCAACTGGCTCCGAATTGAGGGTCGAAGCGGCTGCCTGTGTGATCTCCTGAACACCGTCCGATGGTAGAGCTAAATCGTACTCATCGTGACCGCGTGACGCACAAGGCAGAGGCTCAAATCCGTTGAAGATCAAGTATCCATGGATATCGGCCGTGTAGTTTAAGCTTCCAAACCTGAACTGGTGGCTAGGGGCGTAACTTTCAATCTGCTCCAGATGGCCAAGCGAATTGGCCCGCAGTGCAAAGCCGCCGAACACAAAGATCTGTCCGGGGACAAAAGTCTCACCCTAGACTGCATCGCTATCGATGATAGTAGGAGCCATCGAGCCTAACGGCGACGACACAGAGGAACTCTCAATGAAAGCACCAATGTCGGTGTCAAAACCGGCGGATCTCGGGTAGGGGGTCCCGAACTGTGCGTCTAAGGCGGATGGTAACAGGAGGTAGGGGACACAATGTTTTACCCAGGTTTGGGCCCTCTTGATGGAGGTAAAACCCTACGTCTTGCTTGATTAATATTGATGATATGGGTAGTACAAGAGTAGATCTACCACGAGATCAGAGAGGCTAAACCCTAGAAGCTAGCCTATGGTATGATTGTATGTTGTCCTACGGACAAAAACCCTCCGGTTTATACAGACACCGGAGAGGTTAAGGTTACACAAGGTCAGTTACAAAGGAGGAGATACACATATCCGTATTGCCTAGCTTGCCTTCCACGCCAAGTAGAATCCCATCCAGACACGAGACGAAAGTCTTCAATCTTGTATCTTCATAGTCTAACAGTCCGGCCAATGGAGATAGTCCGGCTGTCCGGAGACCCCCTAATCCAGGACTCCCACAATCATGTAGTTGACATCGTATTTGTGGCAAAGCCACTTTCAGAATTCCTTCATACATGTCGCTCTTGATTCATCGCATATCCCCGGAGGCATTCACATAGAGTCATATTTTTGTTCTAGTATCGAGTTGTAACATTGAGTTATGAGTAAATAAAAGTGTGATGATCATCATTATTAGAGCATTTTCCCATGTGAGGAAAGAAGGATGGAGACTATGAAAAAAAGAGGCCAAAGGCCCAAATAAAAAAAATAGGCCAAAGAAGCCCAAACAAAAAAGAGAGAGAAAAAGAGAGAAGGGGCAGTGTTACTATCCTTTTTCCACACTTGTGCTTCAAAATAGCACCATGATCTTCATGGTAGAGAGTTTCTTATTTTGTCACTTTCATATACTAGTGGGAATTTTTCATTATAGAACTTGGCTTGTATATTCCAATGATGGGCTTCCTCAAAATGCCCTAGGTCTTCGTGAGCAAGCAAGTTGGATGCACACCCACTTAGTTTCTTTAGATGAGCTTTCATACACTTATAGCTCAAGTGCATCCGTTGCATGACAATCTCTACTCCTCGCATTGACATCAATTGATGGGCATCTCCATAGCCCGTTGATTAGCCGCGCCAATGTGAGACTTTCTCCTTTTTTGTCCTCTCACATAACCCCCATCATCATATGCTATTCCACCTATAGTGCTATATCCATGGCTTGCGCTCATGTATTGCGTAAGGGTTGAAAAGGCTGAAGCGCGTTAAAAAGTATGAACCAATTGCTCGGCTTGTCATTGGGGTTGTGCATGATGGGAGCATTTTGTGTGACAAAAATTAAGCATGGCCAAACTCTATGATTTTGTAGGGATGAGCTTTCTTTGGCTATGTTATTTTGAGAGGACATAATTGCTTGGTTAGTATGCTTGAAGTATTATTGTTTTTATCTCAATATTAAACTATTGTCTTGAATCTTGCGGATCTGAACATTCATGCCACAATAAAGAAAATTACACTGATAATTATGGTAAGTCATTGCAGATCAAAAATTCTATTTTTATCATTTACCTACTCGAGGACGAGCAGGAATTAAGCTTGGGGATGCTTGATACGTCTCCAACGTATCTATAATTTTTTATTGTTCCGTGCTATTATATTATCCATCTTAGGTTCTTTATATGCATTTATATGCAATTTTATATGATTTTTGGGACTAACGTATTAACCTAGAGCCTAGTGTCAGTTTCTATTTTTTTTCCTTGTTTTTGAGTATCGCAGAAAAGGAAAACCAAACGGAGTTCAATTGACCTGAAAATTTACGGAGATCATTTTTGGACCAGAAGAAGCCCATGGAGCATCGGAGATGGACCAGAAGAGTCCCGAGGCCATCACGAGGGTGGGGGCGCGCCC
>NC_041388.1:645696552-645711943 GCF_002162155.2 Triticum dicoccoides | reverse complement strand
CATGGCCGCCTCGGAGACCCCCCTGACTTGTTCCCGACGCCAACACCTCTTATATATACCCAAACTTTTAGAACATAACCTAGATCGGAAGCTCCTCCACCGCAAGCCTCCGTAGCCACCGAAAAACAATTTAGACCCGTTCCGGCACCCTGCCGGAGGGGGGAGAATCCCTCTCCGGTGGCCATCTTCATCATCCCGGTGCTCTCCATGACGAGGAGGGAGTAGTTCACCCTTAGGGCTAAGGGTATGTACCAGTAGCTATGTGTTTGATCTCTCTCTCTCTCGTGTTCTTGATTCAGAACGATCTTGATGTATCGCGAGCTTTGATATTATAGTTGGATCTTATGATGTTTCGCCCCCTCTATCTCCTTGTGATGAATTGAGTTTTCTCTTTGAAGTTATCTTATCGGATTGAGTCTTTAAGGATTGGAGAACACTTGATGTATGTCTTGCATGTGCTTATCTGTGGTGACAATGGGATACTCACGTGATCCACTTGATGTATGTTGTGTGATCAACTTGCGAGTTTCGTGACCTCGTGAACTTATGCATAGGGGTTGGCACACGTTTTCGTCTTAACTCTCCGGTAGAAACTTTGGGGCACTCTTTGAAGTTCTTTATGTTGGTTGAATAGATGAATCTGAGATTGTGTGATGCATATCGTATAACCATACCCACGGATACTTGAGGTGACATTGGAGTATCTAGGTGACATTAGGGTTTTGGTTGATTTGTGTCTTAAGGTGTTATTCTAGTACGAACTATTGAATAGATCGATCAGAAAGGATAACTTTGAGGTGGTTTCTTACCCTACAATAATCTCTTCGTTTGTTCTCCACTATTAGTGACTTTGGAGTGACTCTTTGTTGCATGTTGAGGGATAGTTATATGATCCAATTACGTTATTATTGTTGAGAGAACTTGCACTAGTGAAAGTATGAACCCTAGGCCTTGTTTACTAGCATTGCAATACTGTTTACGCTCACTTTTACCACTTGCTACCTTGCTGTTTTTATATTTTCAGATTACAAAAACCTATATCTACCATCCATATTGCACTTGTATCACCATCTCTTCGCCGAACTAGTGCACCTATAAAATTTACCATTGTGATGGGGACACAAATACTCTTTGTTATTTGGTTGCAGGGTTGCTTGAGAGAGTCCATCTTCATCCTACGTCTCCCATGGATTGATAAACCTTAGGTCATCCACTTGAGGGAAATTTGATTATACTTGATAATATGGGTATTACAAGAGTTGATCTACCACGAGATCGGAGAGACTAAACCCTAGAAGCTAGCCTATGGTATGATTGTATGTTGTCCTACGGACTAAAACCCTCCGGTTTATATAGACACCGGAGAGGTTAGGGTTACACAAGGTCAGTTACAAAGGAGGAGATACACATATCTGTATTGCCTAGCTTGCCTTCCACGCCAAGTAGAGTCCCATCCGGGCACGAGACGAAGTCTTCAATCTTGTATCTTCATAGTCTAACACTCGGGCCAATGGAGATAGTCCGGATTTCCGGAGACCCCCTAATCCAGGACTCCCATAGTAGCCCCTGAACCAGGCTTTCAATGACGATGAGTCCGGCGCGCAGTATTGTCTTCGGCATTGCAAGGCGGGTTCCTCCTCCGAATACATCACAGAAGAATTTGAATATAAGGATAGTGTTCAACCCTGCAAAATAAGTTCCACATACCACCGTAGAGAGAATAATATTTCCACAAATCCAATTTGCTGACTTGTTTTGGCAACACGACATTACGTCATGGCCCGGTGATTATTCGAACCGTTTCTTTTAACTAGCCCCGCACATAATGCGAGCCAGTTTTTTGACACATCTCGTCAAAGCAAAGATCGTGTCCCCTTATCACGGGATTCTCATCATTACGGGCGTGGGTAACCCAACCGCATTTAGGACTCCTAGAATATAGGCAAGCCCCAAACGGCCACGGAGAGGACGCTTGGTATTCACCCTCTTTATAAAGGGCCAAGACTTTCACTTTTCTCCCTCCCGTGCTCAATCGAATCCTTCCCCCGCCTCGAGTTCTAACACCCAAAGCCCAGGTCAGGTGCTCCGGATCTTCAACCATGTCCGGATCCAGCCTTCAAGGCCGATGGATGCCCTCCTCTGTTACAGAAGAAGATATCAAGAAGTTGAGGGAGGCCAGATATCTGACCGCCAAAGTTTCGCATCGGCTGCCTGCCCGAGGGCAGGTCGTCCCTACTCCTGAACCCAATGAAAATGTCGTGTTCATCTCCCACTTCCTCCGAGGTCTAGGCCTCGCTCTGGATCCCTTCGTAAGGGGTTTGATGTTTTACTACGGGCTAGACTTCCATGATCTAGCCCCGGACTCCTTTCTTCACATCTCGGCATTTATTGTCGTGTGTGAGGCCTTCCTCCGCATTACCCCTCACTTCGGCCTGTGGCTCAAGACCTTCGATGTGAAGCCGAAGACAATCGAGGGGCAGCACGCAGCGTGCAGAGGAGCATAAGCAAGATTGCGGGAGCTCCGTGGCCAAAAGGTTCCTTTCCAGAGGTGTCGGGATTATGGCAACAGGAGTGGTTTTACATCACAGCTCCCAGAAGTGCCAAGTGGGTGGCTCCCCCCGCTTTTCGCTCGGGCCCCCCACCACAACTGATGTCATGGATTAGCATAGGGCTGAGCTGGGGTTCACCCAAGGATGTGCCTATACTGCAAAGCCGTATTCAAGATCTCTTCGAGGGAGATTTTAATTTGGTTATGGTAATGAAAGTCATGCTGGTTCGTCGAGTCCAGCCTTGCAAACACCGGCCCCTTCACTTGTGGGAGTTCAACCCAGAAGGACCACGCGCTATTCAGAGTTTCCTCGGCCTGACGCACGAGGAGATGTACAAGTCATTCTTCGGACCTCAAACAGAGTATCCGGACACTACCGAGGATGTGGGCCTGAGTAGCAACCGGGCCGTCGAACAAGTAAGTAATCCTCTAGCCGAACACACCATCTTTTATTTACCATGATGTCATTTCTGAGAAATCGCCCTTTGACCAGGACTGGCTAACAAAGGCGAAGATGATTCGGTGTTCGGCCCCCCTCCCTGAGGGTTTGGAAATCCGGTACTGGAAAAGATGCTCGAGCTCGCACCTTGCCCGGAGCCCTCGAAGGAAGACACAGGTGGGATAATATGGGCGAAAGCGGGCCCCCATCGCTGCCAGTTCCAACCGAGGGAATGAGCGCCTCCATAAGGGAGGATAACCAAGGAGAAGATTCTGACCTTCTCTCGCTACGGGGGAGGAAGAGGACTGCCTTTGAGGATCCGGAAACCGAGACCTCCAAACGGGAGAAAAGGTCTCCAACAGAGGGTCCTGCCTCGGGGGTTGCTCTTGCCGCACAAAGTCCACGCGGGGATCAGCCCTCCCACGAGTTGTAAGTGATAAAAAATACTTTAATAGTGAAGGTATACTACTTTTCCTCTGAGAAAAATAACCGAAGCATATATCTTGAAATTCGAATCTTAGCCCCTCTCAGCTGAGCTCGTCTTCGGGGGATCTTCTTCCGGAGATGATGGAGAGCGAAACGCCTCCCCCGGACTCCCCCACTCAAGAAGTGGGCGACCTCGAAGTGTCGTCACAGAGGGCCTCTCCGGATCCGGTGAGACCAGAAGATAATCCCATAGTCAACCGAAGTCCCCAGCGTCCGGCTCTCGAAGAGAGCAAACAAAAGAGTCCGGCACCGTCTGGTATGCGGTTGGACATTCTGAGGGAGCTGTTGGAGCGAGCGGCCATCTCAGAAGAACACCGTATGTTGATGGGTATGGTGATGGGAAGAATTTTGTCCGCCAAAAGGGGATTACATGATGCCTTTATGAGTCTACTAACGGGCTTTGAGGTACGTGAAATGACATACTTTTTGATAGTACCGCACATGTTAGGTGTGCCCTGTGTAGATAGTAGCCCCTGAGACTCTGGTTGTCGTCGAGAACGGCGGTGAACAAAGGATCATAGTTCCAGGTAATAACCAGACTGCCTTTATGTGCAGGTGGTGGAGGCTCCGGTGGCTAGCCGGACTAGTGAGTTTGCCGAACTAAAGTGGCAATTGGATGCGGCAGACGCCGACATCGAGCTTGTTAACAAGCGGCTTGACGAGTCACTGGGTAAGTAATGTTTTCTGGTGAATGTCACAAAATAAGAGCAGCATGATGTCAGTATCTTCAATGTGTTGTCACTGCAGACGGAGCTGCCACCATGGAGACCCTTCGGGCGAAACTTGCCCGAGCCGAAGAACAAGCAAGAGCTAGTAATGCGGCTGCTTTGAAGGCGGCCGAAGAGTTAAGAGCCGAGAAGGCTGCACATTGCGAAAGCAAAGAGAAGATCGCCAAGATGGCCGTGGAATTAAAAGGCACTGCCAACCGTTGCCAGTTCCTTGAAGAAGAAAACCGAGCGAAGGCAGCGGACCTTGAAAAGGCCACGATGGCGACCAAAGACACTCGCTCTGCTATGAGGGCGAAGAAGGAGGAGCTGCGTGAAGCCAGGGATATTGTGGCTGGGAAGCCCTTTCTGCTGCAGAGGAAGTTCGGAGATCCACGGTATGCCCCTCTGGATCGGCTGTGGAGTTCGGCAGACGCATATATAGACTTGGCTGCAAGCGCTGTCGATGCGGTCGAATACTTCCGAGATCAGACAGATCGTGAAGTGGACAAGCTGTTCTAGTCGCAATTTAACGTTCCAAAGCGTCCGCTTCCCTTGGATGATCAGCTAACCGAATGGGCCGAACTTAATAGGTTGTCCGGACTTGCCATGAGGTCTGTCGTAGATCATTTGTGGCCGGAGAAGCCAAAGCCGAACAACTATTTCAGCTTAGTGCAGCAGTTCCTTGGTGCGGTGCCACGCATCAATGCGATGAAGAGGTCGGCATGCATAGAAGGCTCGCGGATGGCCTTTGCCCGTGTCAAGGCATACTGGGCGGAGATGGATGCTACCACTGTTGCGGCGCAAGATTCGGGCATAGGCCGAGTAGCTGACGAGCACTATTTTGAAGAGGTTCTTGAGGGTGCTCGTTTGATAGAGGCCTAGTGCTCGAAGAATATTATGTTTGAGTGACATGTATTCCCATTGTAAACACAATGTTTTTATGAAATGTAGTAAGGCTGTATTTATACTTTTGCCGCAAAGTAATATGGTGCCTCATATGCGGCCGTTTACGTATATATGTATATAACCTGAAAGATTGCAGTCGTCGGCTTCAACCCCCACGCATATAATGCGGGGGTGCTCGCAAAAAACGCGTGTTCACACTTAACCCAACGTCTTGGTCCTATTAAGGAGGTGATAGCACAGCGAACGAGGCAACCGGACTATGATGCTTTAACACTTTCGCTTAGCCATAGGAGTTTGACGGTGGGGCTACTATATAGCCCCTGGTGGCTCCGCACTCTCCCGAACTCGGGGTGCGTATATGTCTGGCCAGGAAACGGCCCTTCATTAAAGCGGAGGAATTCTAACATTCCGATAGGTCATCGAGTGGTTGACCAGTCTCGCGCTATATCATGACATTCAGTTTTCGGCTTTCTCTACTGAGGTGCTCATCCGGACGAACCAGGGCACAATTGCAGTAGTTCTCCTGGTGCTGCCTTAGACTATAGAATGGAACGTAAGGCACCAAAACACAGGAGCCGGGGAAACCCAACATTTGACCAAAGACATGATTCGGAGCTGATGCATATAAGGCCAAACTCGCGACGTCGAACACTCCCTAAGGTATTCGGTCTTTATGGTATAAACCGGGCCTAAATAGTGCCCTTTGTAAGAAGCCCCTTGTGTCCGGGTACGTGAGTTATTCTGACGTGGCCACATGCCAAGACGTCAGCATCCTTCTCAATTGTACTGAGAATCCTAGGGATGTATATCAACAAGAGACAGTAAAAAAGGTTTACGCAAGGTATTAATCTAAAAAGAATCCTTGGAGCGGGTCCTTGCTGCACGTCTGCGCCTGTGTCTCCATTGTGTCGTATCCTGGACGGGTGTAGCACGATGGTCATCTGTAAAAGAGAGGAACTTAGGTGAAAAGTTGTCGTGCAAAAAGGTAGTTTTTTAAAGAAACCATGTATAATTAAAGATGAGTAAAAGTTGCCACTTGTCTGCGCGCGTTGAGCCCCTTGTATTTGTAATAGGGGTGTGGACATCAATCCGGTATGAATTACATATAGCTGAGCCGGACTCGTCTAACCGTGTCCGTGGTCTTGATGACCTATCAAATGTTTTAGTTAGTGAGGCCATTTTTAGTGTGCGGCTGCCAAGGCAGTCGCACTCTCTTCAGCGCGCAAATATCGCTCATCCATTCACTGTAATGATGCCACGTGGACCAGGCATCCTGAGCGTGAGGGAAGCGTAATGCGTTATTGCATTAAATTAAGCGAAAGCTTCGCGTCCAAGTAGTGCTTGATAACCACTTTGGAACGGAGCAATGTGGAAGGTTAAACGTTCGCTATGGAAGTTATCGGGGAAGCCGAATATAACCTTTAGTAGCACGGAGCCCGTGCAGTGAGCCCCTAGGCCTGGCGTTACTCCTTTAAAGGTAGTGTTGCTATGGCAAATTTTTGTTGGGTCTATTCCCATTTTGTGGATTGTATCCTGGTATATCAAGTTTAGACTGCTGCCACCATCCATCAGGACTCGTGTGAAGTGGTATCCATCAATTATTGGGTCTAATACCAGGGCAGCCCATCCTGCACGTCGGATACTTGTTGAGTAATCACAATGGTCGAAAGTGATCGGTTGAGATGACCAGTGGCAGGACTCCGCGGTGATAGGCCCTTGGGCATATTTTTCTGGGAGTGCTGCTTTGTTACTCCCCTTGATCACGTATAACACGTTGACTATTTTGACTTCTGGTGGAAACTTCTTTTGTTCCCCAGTGTCTTGCTTGAGAGGCTCATCCTCATCTTCGCTAGGTGTATCCTCCCCCTTGTGTACGGCGTTGAGCTTGCCGGACTGCTTGAAGACCCAACATTCTCTGTGGGTATGATTAGAGGGTTTGCCAGGGGTGCTGTGGATCTGACATACTTGGTCCAGAATTTTGTTTAGGCTGGACAGTTCGTCTCTGGCGCCTTTACGGGGGGCTTTTGCTGACCTGGCCGAGAGCTTCTGAATCTGGCATTTACTGCCGTGCTCTTCGTGTTGTCTTCTTTATTCCGGCGTTTGTTATTGTTGTTGCACCGTGATTTCCCGTTTCCATCTCTAACTTCGGAAATACTTGGGTCACTGGTGCTGCATCTGGCTAGCCAGCTATCCTCACCCGCGCAAAAGCGGGTCATGAGGCTTGTTAATGCTGCCATTGTTCTCGGCTTTTCTTGGCCGAGGTGTCTGGCAAGCCATTCATCACGGACGCTGTGCTTAAAAGCTGCCAAGGCTTCGGCGTCCGGACAGTCGACTATTTGGTTCTTTTTAGTAAGAAACCTGTTCCAAAGTTTTCGGGCGGACTCTCCAGGCTGTTGAGTTATATGACTCAAATCGTCCGCCTCCGGAGGTCGGACGTAAGTCACCTGAAAATTTGCCCGAAAAGCATCTTCGAGATCCTCCCAGCTTCCAATGGAACTTTTGGAGAGGCTCTTAAGCCAGTGCCGAGCTGGCCCTTTGAGTTTGAGGGGTAAATACTTAATGGCGTGGAGGTCATCTCCTCGAGCCATATGGATATGGAGGATATAATCCTCAATCCAGACACCAGGGTCCGTTGTTCCATCGTATGCCTCTATATTTACGGGTATGAATCCCTCTGGAAATTCATGATCCAGCACCTCATCGATGAAACATAGGGGGTGTGCGGCACCCCTGTATCCGGGAGTACCGCGTTCTTCGGATGTTTGTTGTGCTGCGTTGTATGCTAGAGCGTACTTACGTGGTCCATAGATGGATCTGGTTGTGCCGTCCTTTTGATGCAAGTCCTCGTGTGGATCGTGTATTGGCTTATGTGCGGCGTTGTTTGCCGCTCTATGTTGGCCGTGAGGTCGCCTATCCGGCCAGATGGCTGTTTTGATTTTTGGTTGTGGGGGGTCTAGGGCCTCCTCATCGAATTCAGGTAGCAACTTCCGCTTCGGGTAGCTCTTGGTAGGGCGATTACTGTCATACTTGGCTGTTGTGTTGAGTACTTTGTTCCATCTGATTTGGAGTGTGTTTTGTGCAGCCTTGAGCCTTTGCTTCTGCTTTTTTAGACTCCTCGCGGTGGCAACTAGCCTTTGATGGGCATTCTGTTGCTCCGAGTGTCTGTCCGGTGTGACGTCATCTGGACTATGATCTTTTACAGAATCGGGTTGTTCGGCTTGATTCTCCGTGTTGCCGTGGTCCGGCAATGGTTCCCCCTGGTCTAATGTTGGGTTTGTGTGATTGTTGTTTCTACCGAGGCGGGATTTGGGGCGGCGCTTACGCCGCCATTTTGACTGCTTCTCGAGGGAACAACCCTTCGCTGCGTCCTTCCGTTCCTCGTCGTCGTTTTCCTTTGGTGTGTCCACCATGTATACGTCATGTGGTGAAGTAGTTGTCCAGTGCCCTGTGGGCAGTGGTTCCTCTTCGTCTCCCGCATCGTTGTCCATATCGTCGATGTCTTCGGAGTCGAAGTCGAGCATGTCGGTTAAGTCATCGACAGTGGCTACTAAGTGGGTGGTGGGTGGGCCGTGAATTTCTTCGTCGTCCGCATCCCTGTCCCGCCGGACATAGTTCGGCCAGGATTCTCCTGACAAGGAGAGAGACCTTAATGAGTTCAGTATGTCGCCAAAGGGCGAGTGCTGAAAAATATCCGCAGAGGTAAACTCCATGATCGGCGCCCAATCGGATTCGATAGGAACGGGCGCAGGCGGTTCGGAGTCTGTGGCCGGAGAAGGATCCGGTAGTTTAACAACATGGCTCTCGTGCAAGGTAAGGTCGATGTTTGGCTCGATCGCCACTAAGGGTAAGGCCTCCGTGGCGGGGTCCATCCACCCGTCCATGGACGGCGCAACTGGCTCCGAATTGAGGGTCGGAGCGGCTGCCTGTGCGATCTCCTGAACACTGTCCGATGGTAGAGCTAAATCATACTCATCGTGACCGCGTGACGCACAAGCAGAGGCTCAAATCCGTTGAAGATCAAGTCTCTGCGGATATCGGCCGTGTAGTTTAAGCTTCCAAACCTGACCTGGTACCTGGTGGCCATGGGCGTAACTTTCAATCTGCTCCAGACGGCCAAGCGAATTGGCCCGCAGTGCAAAGCCACCGAACACGAAGATCTGTCCGGGGAGAAAAGTCTCAACCTGGACTGCATCGCTATCGATGATAGTAGGAGCCATCAAGCCTAACGGCGACGACACAGAGGAACTCTCAATGAAAGCACCAATGTCAGTGTCAAAACCGGCGGATCTCGGGTAGGGGGTCCCGAACTGTGCGTCTAAGGCGGATGGTAACAGGAGGCAGGGGACACAATGTTTTACCCAGGTTCGGGCCCTCTTGATGGAGGTAAAACCCTACGTCTTGCTTGATTAATATTGATGATATGGGTAGTACAAGAGTAGATCTACCACGAGATCAGAGAGGCTAAGCCCTAGAAGCTAACCTATGGTATGATTGTATGTTGTCCTACGGACTAAAACCCTCCGGTTTATACAGACACCGAAGAGGTTAGGGTTACACAAGGTCGGTTCCAAAGGAGGAGATACACATATCCGTATTGCCTAGCTTGCCTTCCAAGCCAAGTAGAGTCCCATCCGGACATGAGACGAAGTCTTCAATCTTGTATCTTCATAGTCTAACAGTCCGGCCAATGGAGATAGTCCGGCTGTCCGGAGACCCCCTAATCCAGGACTCCCACAATCATGTAGTTGACATCGTATTTGTGGCAAAGCCACTTTCAGAATTCCTTCATACATGTCGCTCTTGATTCATCTCATATCCCAGTACACCGCTGGAGGCATTCACATAGAGTCATATTTTTGTTCTAGTATCGAGTTGTAACATTGAGTTATGAGTAAATAAAAGTGTGATGATCATCATTATTAGAGCATTGTCCCATGTGAGGAAAGAAGGATGGAGACTATGAAAGAAAGAGGCCAAAGGCCCAAATGAAAAAAGAGGCCAAAGAAGCCCAAACAAAAAAAGAGAGAGAAAAAGAGAGAAGGGACAGTGTTACTATCCTTTTTCCACACTTGTGCTTCAAAATAGCACCATGATCTTCATGGTAGAGAGTTTCTTATTTTGTCACTTTCATATACTAGTGGGAATTTTTCATTGTAGAACTTGGCTTGTATATTCCAATGATGGGCTTCCTCAAAATGCCCTAGGTCTTCGTGAGCAAGCAAGTTGGATGCACACCCACTTAGTTTCTTTAATGAGCTTTCATACACTTGTAGCTCTAGTGCATCCGTTGCATGACAATCCCTACTCCTCGCATTGACATCAATTGATGGGCATCTCCATATCCCGTTGATTAGCCGCGCCAATGTGAGACTTTCTCCTTTTTTGTCCTCTCACATAACCCTCATCATCATATGCTATTCCACCTATAGTGCTATATCCATGGCTTGCGCTCATGTATTGCGTAAGGGTTGAAAAGGCTGAAGCGCGTTAAAAAGTATGAACCAATTGCTCGGCTTGTCATTGGGGTTGTGCATGATGGGAGCATTTTGTGTGACGAAAATTAAGCATGGCCAAACTCTATGATTTTGTAGGGATGAGCTTTCTTTGGCTATGTTATTTTGAGAGGACATAATTGCTTGGTTAGTATGCTTGAAGTATTATTGTTTTTATGTCAATATTAAACTTTTGTCTTGAATCTTGTGGATCTGAACATTCATGCCACAATAAAGAAAATTACATTGATAATTATGGTAAGTAGCGTTGCACATCAAAAATTATGTTTTTATCATTTACCTACTCGAGGACGAGCAGGAATTAAGCTCGGGGATGCTTGATACGTCTCCAATGTATCTATAATTTTTTATTGTTCCATGCTATTATAATATCCATCTTAGATGCTTTATATGCATTTATATGCAATTTTATATGATTTTTGGGACTAACGTATTAACCTAGAGCCTAGTGTCAGTTTCTATTTTTTTTCCTTGTTTTTGAGTATCATAGAAAAGGAAAACCAAACGAAGTTCAATTGACCTGAAAATTTACGGAGATCATTTTTGGACCAGAAGAAGCCCATGAAGCATCGGAGATGGACCAGAAGAGTCTCGAGGCCATCACGAGGGTGGGGGCGCGCCCTACCCCCCCCCCGGCGCGCCCCCCTACCTCATGGCCGCCTCGGAGACCCCCCTGACTTGTTCCCGACGCCAACACCTCTTATATATACCCAAACTTTTAGAACATAACCTAGATCGGAAGCTCCTCCACCGCAAGCCTCCGTAGCCACCGAAAACCAATTTAGACCCGTTCCGACACCCTACCGAAGGGGGGAGAATCCCTCTCCGGTGGCCATCTTCATCATCCCGGTGCTCTCCATGACGAGGAGGGAGTAGTTCACCCTTAGGGCTGAGGGTATGTACCAGTAGTTATTTGTTTGATCTCTCTCTCTCTCTCTCGTGTTCTTGATTCGGAACGATCTTGTTGTATCGCGAGCTTTGCTATTATAGTTGGATCTTATGATGTTTCTCCCCCTCTATCTCCTTGTGATGAATTGAGTTTTCTCTTTGAAGTTATCTTATCAGATTGAGTCTTTAAGGATTTGAGAACACTTGATGTATGTCTTGCATGTGCTTATCTGTGGTGACAATGGGATACTCACGTGATCCACTTGATGTATGTTTTGGTGATCAACTTGCGAGTTCCGTGACCTCGTGAACTTATGCATAGGGGTTGGCACACGTTTTCGTCTTAACTCTCCGGTAGAAACTTTGGGGCACTCTTTGAAGTTCTTTATGTTGGTTGAATAGATGAATCTGAGATTGTGTGATGCATATCGTATAACCATACCCACGGATACTTGAGGTGACATTGGAGTATCTAGGTGACATTAGGGTTTTGGTTGATTTGTGTCTTAAGGTGTTATTCTAATACGAACTCTTGAATAGATCGACCAGAAAGGATAACTTTGAGGTGGTTTCGTACCCTACAATAATCTTTTCGTTTGTTCTCCGCTATTAGTGACTTTGGAGTGACTCTTTGTTGCATGTTGAGGGATAGTTATATGATCCAATTACGTTATTATTGTTGAGAGAACTTGCACTAGTGAAAGTATGAACCCTAGGCCTTGTTTCCTAGCATTGCAATACCGTTTACGCTCACTTTTACCACTTGTTACCTTGCTGTTTTTATATTTTCAGATTACAAAAACCTATATCTACCATCCGTATTGCACTTGTATCACCATCTCTTCGCCGAACTAGTGCACCTATAAAATTTACCATTGTATTGGATGTGTTGGGGACACAAAAGACTCTTTGTTATTTGGTTGCAGGGCTGCTTGAGAGAGACCATCTTCATCCTACGCCTCACATGGATTGATAAATCTTAGCTCATCCACTTGAGGGAAATTTGCTATTGTCCTACAAACCTCTGCACTTGGAGGCCCAACAACGTCTACAAGAAGGTTGTGTAGTAGACATCAGCGGTGTGGTTGGGGGTCATGACGGTGACAGCGAAGTTGTAGTTCAGATCAAACTCAACGGTCTCGGGCTCCCTGGTGACAAGTGTGTGGTCAGAAAGACGCACTAGAGCACAATGAACACATTGGACATGACAGCAAAGGTCAAACGCTTGCTCACCTTGTGGGAACCGAGGTTGCGACATTGACGTTCGGTACTCGTTGAGATTGCGCTACAGGATGCTCTGGTCATGCGATTGGTGTCAAAACGATGCACTAGTGTGCGAGGGTGAGGTGGGGTAGGCGAGCAAGGCTTGGGGTGGTCCAATTCGCCGAAGGGTTACTGACGAGCTAGCCAGCTAGCCTAACGACGGGGCGTAAGGGGGTTTATAGGACATGGCGACGTGTGCATGTCCTAAAGGGTTTACAGGGGCGTCAAATAGCCTTCTTAACTTCTTGTCCACATTTGTTTTTTGTGCCAAGTGTGCAACGGGATCTAGTGACTAGAACCCGGCGAAAAATCCATTGACCTATCGGTACTATTTACCCCTTAGAATGAGTTATTCAAGAGGTATCATCCTGCAGTTGAATAATGAAAACCATACTTCCTGGTGGTGACACATGGATAATTTTTTTGTTAGTTCCATGTATAAATCTCCATGGAAGCTCGCGGTGTCATTATTGGCTCGCTCCACATACAATTCATATTCTGACCGATATTCTCTGCATTGGCACTATTGTTTGTTTGTTTCTTTCTTTCTTTCTTTTGTCAGAACTCTGCATCGGTACTCAACATCCGTGTTTGATTTTGTTTAAAAGAAATACTGTTTAGGATATAGAATCCGCAACGTCCGTGCGCATTTGCTTTGAATTCGTCCATGCGTGTTCCAGTGTGAATCCTCGCGGCACTCTCGCCAGCGCAGCCGCGTCCACAGTATCATCTATCATATGGGGGGTTGGGATGCTGCTGGCACCACACACAGAGACACATTCATCCAGATGCAGCTCAAGCGTGTTCTCAAGGTGCCGTTGACTTGATAGGCCGATACCAAATCCCCATCCCCTTCACTGGACAGCTAAATCTGAAGCTCAATCGCCTTCACGAGGCAGCAGCACGGCCTGTCCAGGTGGTAATTCTCAGTTTCTTTTCACTGAATGGGTCCCAAATTGCAGATCGTGTTCTCGCTAGCTTCAATCTGAGAAGCTGCTGCTGCTGCTGGCGTCTGCAGATTATCACTAATTGGTCGCAGCTCTCTTGCAACTAGACTGCGCTGTCAAGCGGCACGGCTCGGAGAGAGTTTGAGTCGCAGCAGTAAACGCAACAAGGGGAGCCAAAGTCAACATTACTGCTTTGTATTTGCATAATATACAGGTGAGTGATCTTAATTTGTTCGGTACTGTATAGCATATCGATATCACTATTAATTAGCTACCCGAGTAATTGGGGATCTTGGTCTGGCAGGCTCATACTACATACAGTATATAATCAGTTTGCTCTAACTTTTCAGGTTAATTGCTTACTGACTGCAAATGGAACGCAAAGCTAGCACTGCACGAAGTGACCTAGAGCAGATGTTAGCCGATGAAACCGCAGAGCCCAAGGCCCTGCCATTATCACTTTTACAGGACATTACAGGTGATTTCTCTGATGACCAACAGATTGGAAGCGGTGGATTTGCAGTCGTTTATAAGGTATGTATACATTGCAATCCTCATCATGCTTGATTTGGTAACTCGGAATCAAACCGATGATATGCTAACAGGGCCTGCATGCTCCGAAAGCAGGGAATAATTGGCAATAGGGCGGTCACCGTGAAGAGGCTGTCCAACGCTTTAATGGATGAAACGGAATTTCATCGAGAGGTTCAATGTCTCATGCGGGTCAAGCACAAAAATGTAGTAAGATTTTTAGGATATTGCGCCGACAGGCAAAGAAGTATGGAAAAAATTGACAAGAAACTTGTCATGGCAGATGTTCATGAAAGATTGCTTTGCTTCGAATATATACCTAAAGGCAGTCTTGATAAGTATATCATGGGTAAGAGTACGACCATGTGGCCTCTAACTTTTCTCTTTATTTATTCTCATTTACTACAATGTGTCATATAACATCTACTTCCTTTGTCCCACAATATAAGATGGTTTTGCAAACTATATATTGTGGGACAGAGGGAGTGGTTTTCAAAAGTCAAGACATAAAATCGTAAACCCGGTTTCTCCTCTCCCCTTTATAGATGCAAGTCGTGAGTGGAGAACGTGCTATAAAATAATTAAAGGGATTTGTGAGGGTCTACAGTACCTTCATGAGAACCATATTGTTCATTTGGATCTGAAACCAGCCAATATACTGCTTGATGATAGTATGACACCGAAATTAACTGATTTTGGTCTATCGAGATGCTTCGACGAAAATCAAAGCCAGGATATTACAAAAACTATTATAGGGACAATGTAAGCTAGATGACTTCTCTTTGAATTAAAGTCAGTGTTTCATGATATGTCATAATGTACTCTCTTCCTACATTAATTGGTCAAAACTTTTATAGGGGATATTTGGCGCCAGAACTTCGCGAAGGTGGTGTAATTGCACGCAGTGCTGACTTGTATAGTCTTGGTGTTATCATCATTGAAATACTGACTGGGCAGAAGGGGCATCAAGCTACCGATGATGTAAGAACAACATATGTCATTGTTAGGAAGATAAAAGCTCAATTTCCTTTTAGGCTAAGAAGGATTGACTTTTAAATAGTTTTCAAGGTCATACTTCGCATATTTTCATTACAATTTAGATTGAGATGTTGCATAATATCATTTATGGAAGCACACCTGCTAGTAGAAAGCACATTTTGCAT
>NC_041388.1:645688049-645696076 GCF_002162155.2 Triticum dicoccoides | reverse complement strand
TGCGCAATATTAATGCAAGCGCAGGAAAACATGGGAACTAAAACAATGCGCAATATTCACATATCTTATCATTTGCAAGAAGAATTATACATTTTATTTCTACTTATTTTGATCAAACATGAAAGTGCAATTTACATGGTGATAGATCTGACTTGAATCTATTGGGACATATTTTACAGAAATTCATTGGAGCTCGTTTATTTTTTGGAAAAAATCAAAACAATTATTTAAATGCTTCAAAAATTCTGAGACTAAATCCACAGTATGATATGGATATATACCGCATACTCGCAAATTCATGATGAAATACATTAACATGAGAGCTACACATAAGAAACACAAATTGCTGACATTGAAAACAGTGGACAGTGTGTGTATTGTTACTATATAAAACCAATAATTTTCACTTTTTGTGTAGCTCACGAATCAATGTATTTTCTCATGAAATTTTATACATATATAGTATACATCCATATGTAAATGTGGAAACGAATTTTTTGAAACTTTAAAATGTTTTTTAATGTTTCAAAAAAGGGCTCCATGTAGCCCGAGCACCAAAACGCCGCACTCCATATTTTACTTTTATAGAAATTTGTTGTATTAGTTTGATGCTTAAATGTATGTGGTCGATAATTTTCCTGTATAGTAAGATGTTGCTGGTTCATTTCGTAGACCATAACACACCAATGCAATTTTTTAGGTAATTGAAAGTTGGAGTGAAAGGTTGGAGAGATCCCAACAAGATACACTATGCGAACAGATACGAGTATGCTACGAGACAGCTTTAGAGTGCAGAGACTTCGATCCAAAGAAAAGGCCAACTAGTGCACTAAATATAATTGATAGACTTCGTGAAATGGAAACAACCCAGGTATATCAAAATTTTGGGAATTTATGTATTGCTTTCTTTACTTCTGGATCGCTACAAATACCACTCGAATCCTTGCGTTGGAAACTTGGGATCATTTGAGCTTCTAAACTACGAGCTTTGGTGCTCGAGGAATAATGTCATGAGTCCGATAACGCTAATTGCTTTAGTCACACATCCCTCTTTCGACACTAGAACCTTCTTTTAACATGGATCATAATATTAGTTTTAGAAAGTCTTCAATCAAACATTTTTAAGTTTAATCATCAATATAGGAATATTAGCAACAAAGATAACATCAAGTTAATATAACGAAACCTATTATGATATATATTTTCAAACGATTTCAATTAATTTTATATGAAAGAAAAGATTTCCTTCATTCGAAAGTACATAAGGTTTTAGATTTTGTATAGTCTCCAATGTTTAAATTTGACCATCACTTTTCCTCTGCTATGACTATGCAAATGTAAAATTTATGAAAATGGTATATTATTAAATTATTTTCCATGAGAAATATAATGGTCAAAATCAGAAAAGTTTGGTGTCGGCCTTTCTAGCAAGTCATGTAGTGTTGAACAGTGGATGTAGTTCTAACGTAATTTGTTATATTTTGAATCAGTGGGCCATGCTTACTTTTAAATAAAAATAAAATAAATAAAGTGAAGCTAAGTTTTGTTTGTAGGCTATATATGTACTCTGTATACATTCAACTTTGAAGAGATTCTCTTTGCCACAAGTACAAAATTATTGCGTTGTCGGGCTTAAAATTATTATATTTTTATATTTTTATTTTTATTTTTATTCTGTACTTCTGTTTTCCTTGTTTCTTTTTTAGTTTTCATCGGTTTCTTTTGGTTTTTTCGACATATGTCTACATTTTCATACATACTGTACATTTTTCGTCTATATGAAAAACATTTTTATACGCATTTAACGATTTTGAATACATGATTGACATTTTTTATAAATACATCTTTTGATGTCTACTTTTTTCATACATACTGTACAGTTTCGTATACAGAAACATTTTTAAAACATGTTTAGCATTTTAAAATACATGATTAACCTTTTGTTAGATATATGTTTTCATGTCTATTTTTTTTGTACTCATTGTTTGTTCTCCATATACATATGTCTAAATATATGTTTACATATACGTGCTCAATTTTTTTATCCTATACATGATTTTTTTTCTTTGAGTTTGTCTTTTTTCCTTTTTCCTTTTTTCAACACATGTCTAGTTTTTTCAGTAAACGTTGTACATTTTTTGTATAAACGTAAAAAATTTTATATAGGGTGAAGATTTTTAAATACGCAGATTTTCATTTTTTTCAAATACATATATTGAGCATTTTTAATACATGTTTAAACATTTTTCAAATACACATTGTTGGAAAACAAATTTTATACAACTTTGATATTTTTTACATTGTATTTACATTTTTCTTTAAGTATCGCAAACAATTTCTTGTAGGGCACAATCTTTTCTTCAAATATCACGTACTTTTTTTGAATGGTACAATTTGTTTTATGCAAAAAGTAATACATTGCATCGAATTTAAAAAAATGTACATTTGGTTTAGTGCTATCAATATTCTTTTAGTTGTCCCAAACATTTTTTTAATGCTATCAGCATTTTTAAAAGTTCTTCGAGCAGTTTTTTTAAAAAAATATTGGAACCTGTTCTAAACTATTTTCAAATTCAAATATTTTTTTATTATACTTTAGAAATATAAATAAAATAAAATAGTAAAAGAGAATTGTTGCTACGGAGAGTCAGTGCTCCTCCTGCACGCTGGGCCGGCCCAATTAGGCCACCCTGCAGGCGACGCTGCGGTAGGTATCGCTATAAGAGATACATAGCCCGAAAAAGAATTGCAGAGGCCGGTCTGCAGGCAGCTCTGAATCCCACCCGCCGAACTAGCATGGGGATATGTGTTGCTAGACGTATTGCAATTACAGCCCCAACTTCAAGGCCGTATATCACCGTATTCTAGGATAGGCCCCATGCAAGAGGTACTTCCAATCTGGGCCGAAAGCAGGTGGCTGGCAGTAGGCACATGCTAGTACAGTGTCATCATGTCTTCTTTGCAGAACGACAGGTGTTTTGGTTTGTACTTAATCATCGGATACACTTAAGATGATGGATTAAGGAGAACTTTTAGAGAGGGAAAAACGCTGGATGGTGCTACTCTGAACGGCGGCACAACAGTTTTTTAGGAAAATTTTATGGTGGTCCAGATCATTATGGACTGTTAAATTTTAATGAATTAATGGTTGATACAACATGTAATAGGAGGTAATAGACCATTGATAATGGGATGGGGGTTAGACATTGTTGCGGTATAATTAAGGAAAAATTATTATAATTTATTCCCTTTCTTTAAAACCTTGCATACATAGAAAAAAATAACAGATCTAAATAATGCCAGATTTTTTGCCAATCATTTGTTTAGCTGATTTTTCCCAACTATTTTCTTTTGCTGAACGTACCTTATCATTATGTCTATAACAAATGAAATAAGAAGTTTGTCAAGTTTTGTGATATATGTTTATGCATGTATTATTTTGTCGGCTGGGAGCTAAACAATAGAGAATGCATAGAAATTGTTTCTAGAAAACACCAAAAATGAATACTAGTTTTTTTCTTTTGCATGGTAAATGAATAATAGTTGACAAAATCATAGCAAAAAGCAGACAAAATACCATCAGTATTTTTCTTTAACAGAGCACCCATGTGTACCAATGTTCTTGCACATTTTATTTCCTTGAGAAGAGAATGTATAACGGACAAAGTTTAGTGTATTTCTCACACAATAAAAATTCAAACACGTTCCTAGCATGACATGTGTACATCTAATTTTTACTAACTCTCTCATAATAATGCGAGTACACATACTGTTAATTATGGTGATGATTATTAGGTTGTAATCTAGACAAATTATAATAATGCCATTTGTAGATTGTAGTGTATATACAAATATTTAGGATTCCATAGATATGTATCATATTCCACAACATTATAGTTATCCATCTTTTTTTAGGGGAATTATTTATCTTCATATGATAGATACAACATAGACGTACGAGGATTGAATGTGATTTTTTAGTAGATTAAAATAAAAAGATATGAGGCAAATATTTAAATATTTCCCTTTTGGTAATAAATTGCCATAATATTATGTGTGGTCAAATATACCTTGATGAATGGGCGGTTCTGACCAAATATTTCTCTTATCTCTTAGGGGTAAAAGAACCATCTTGAAAGAGCTTTGAAAAAAGCACAACTAATTACTACCTCCGTCCAGGTTTTTTAGTCCTCACTGTATTTTGGATCAAACTTTGATCACATGTTTGACTAATAAAATATTAATGCACCTCATAAAAATATGTATTTGAATTTAGTTTTTAATAATATGACTTTTGCTACATATGAGTTTCATTTTATTAGTTAAAGTTATTGTTAAAATATGACCTAAAATGTGAGGGGACTAGTAAACCCGGCCGAAGGTAGTAATTACTCTGTCCGTCTCAAAATATAAGATTTTTTTGATATCGTAAGTAGCAAGTTGTACACTACTTTGAGGATTAGTTTTATAAAAACAGAGAAATGCGC
Source organism: Triticum dicoccoides (assembly GCF_002162155.2). Taxonomy (NCBI): domain Eukaryota; kingdom Viridiplantae; phylum Streptophyta; class Magnoliopsida; order Poales; family Poaceae; genus Triticum; species Triticum dicoccoides. The sequence goes on along the minus strand of NC_041388.1, from coordinate 645,691,589 downwards.
GGCGGTACATTTACAGAAAATTGCCCAGAATGAGACATGGCTGCAGCATGCAATGATGAGGTGGCCGAATAGAGTAGAATATTGATGCTTTTGTCCTCCGTGAAGGGTGAGCCTTAATTTCACCGTATTTGATTTCGAGCAGTCAAATCAGTCATCACATGCTTCAAACAGTGTTATCTCATTCATTGATATACGGTTGCACTATTCATCTAGATGTATATTGGCTTGTTTACTTTCAAAAGGTCTGATAGAAGTGAATCACGAGGCCCACACCCACGAAGGGGATAACGAGCTGTCTAGTGCCCGGCCTCTGCAACGCCGCTCTCATACATAGCCGCACCTATGTGAGCTGCACTCAGCACTCAGCATGAAGCATGTGATGGATAGTCAGAATAGTAACTTAAGGAAGACCGTTTGGATAAATACAAAGTGCACATATATTATGGAGTTTAAAAAGGTGTTCATTTAGTTGTCAAAAATATTATATTACTTCTAAACAAAAACATAGAAAATAAAATGAAACAAAAACAGAAGAAATGAAAGGAAATGGGGGATAAATAAAAATAGAAAATACCAAAAAATATAGAAACCCAAAAAAACAGAATAAGGGTTTTCTCTCGAACACAATTCAATCGCAGATACTCACATACACGCACATATATCCGTCTTTATGAACACACACACGCTGACTGCCCATGAGCACCTCCGAGATAATTAGCCGACACATATCAAGATTGATGAATTCGACCGGAACGTCTCTTATTTTATTATCAACCGCACATGTCTCTACATTTTATCATTTCCGTTTCTTTTATGTTATACCATACAACATAAAAACTTGAAATTTGCAGGTAAAAAACACATTCAAACTACGTGCTTTTTCGTCATCGGTGAAGAAGCTCCGCAAGGGCGCCATTGGCATCTTGGAGGTGGACATCCTTAGCGCACGAGGCCTGGTGAGCATGAAGGATAAAGAAGGGGGGCTCACCGACCCTTACTGCGTCGTCAAGTACGGCGAGAAGTGGGTGCGCACAGGCACGTTGTTCGCCACGGCGGTGCCGCAGTGGAACGAGCAGTACACCTGGAACGTGCTGGACCTCAACACCGTCGTCACCGTCGCAGTTTTCGACGACTGCCATCTATCCTCCTCGCAAGGGGGTGATGACCAGCAGATGGGCAAGGTGCGCATCCGCCTCGCCACCCTCGAGACCAACCGCATGTACAGCCAACACTACCCGCTCATGGTGCTCACCCCGACGGGGCTGAAGATGACCGGCGAACTCCAGCTCGCCGTCCGCTTCACCTGCAGGTCGTGGGCCAAAATGCTGGCCACGTACGGCAAACCGCTGCCTCCCACGATACGCATACACCACACCGACCCGATCACGATGCCGCAGGTGGACCCCCTCTGGTTGCAGGCGGAGGCGGTGCAGAGGGTGGTCACGCGGCTGGCCAGGGCAGAGCCGCCACTGCGGAGGGAGGTGGTGGAGTACATGCTCGACGTAGACCCACAAATGTTCAGCCTGCGTCGTAGCCAGTCCAACTTCCAACGCATCGCCTCCCTCTACTCTGGCGCCATCGCCGTCGCCAAACGGTTCGACGACATTTGCGAGTGGAAGAACCCACTGTCGACGATTCTGGTCCACGTGATGTTCCTGTACCTGGTGTGCTACCCGCAGCTGATCCTGCCGATGGTGCTCGTGCTCATGGTCATGATCGGGGTGTGGAACTACCCGCGGCGGCCGCAGAATCCGCCGCATATAGACACGGTGCTGTCGTACGCAGATCAGGCGCAGCCCGACGAGCTGGAAGAGGAGTTCGACACGTTCCCGACGTCCACGCCGGATGACATCGTGAAGCTGAGATACGACCGGCTGCGGAGCGTCGCCGGCACGTTGCAAAGGGAGCTCGGCGACCTGGCTATGCACGCGGAGCGCGCGCAGTCGCTGCTTAGCTGGAGAGACCACAGGGTAACGCCCATCTTCATCCTGCTCTCCCTGGTGGTCGCCGTCGTGCTGTACTGGACGCCGTTCAAGGTGGTGGTCGTGGTGATGGGGCTGTATTTCCTCCTGCCCTCGCCGTTCCGGTCCAGCAGGAGGAGGACCAGCATGGTCTTCAACTTGTACAGCCGTCTACCCTCCAAGGATGACTCGATGCTATAAGGTTGATGCATGTACTATTTGTTCCTTTTTCCTGTCTTTCTTTTAACACTCCCTATGTCTCAAAACAAGTGACTCAACTTTGTACTAAAGCAGTATAAAATTGAGTCACTTATTTTGAGACGGAGGGAGAATATATATAATATGATTTTTCCTATCTTCGCTTTGGTTGATTATTATGGAGTTTTTGTTGTGAGTTGGTTGATTATTATGTTATCTGCTTTATTTGTGTAGTATGACTTTCCTGAGATCCATAAAAACATTACACTCCATTTAGATTTCCAGGTCTTTTTTTGTTTTGACTATTTATTATCTCTATGCAGGACTTTGATTACGTTTTCACCAGGCGCTTTAGTGCTTATTTTGATGAAGAGCAATGCTACACGTATGAAAGCTAACGTGAGGATTTTACGAGGTAATTAATTGGATCGAGATTAACGGCTGGGCCCCACCCTGGTTAAAATCAGGGGGCAGAGGAGAGGATTTGGGGAAGGTTTAGTGTAGAATTATTGTTTGATGAAATAGGTTGGGGCGCTGCCAATTCATTAGAAGATGGTGAACTTGTCTTGATCTTGCATCTTTCATTCATTTCTGCGACAAGTAATTTCTGACGGAGTGAGCATGCTTGGTTCAATCAAGAGATCAAACCTGCATGCAAGGGCATTCATACAAGAATAAATGCTCAATAAAAGCATGCTTATTTTGTGCTTTGATTCTTCTTTTAGTAATGATGCATCACTAACGACTTAACGAGTACATTCAGGTGCCAAATCACACCTGGAAAATATGTGGTATAAACAATACAAATAAATAACAATGCAATAGCTGAAGTTAAACTCACAATTGTCAAATGGCAGTGACAAATAGACTGCACACAGATCAGGGAAAATTACACCTTTTATTATACAGTTTTGCCTGCTAAGTCTCAGTCGACTGAGACTTGGCTATGTCTCGGTCGATGATATATCTGTATGATCTTGCGTGTAGATCCATGCAAAAAAAATAGTTTTTTTCTTTTTCTTCTTATATAATATGTCACTTGACTGAGACTTGGTTAAATATCAAACGACCGAAACCTAGCCACACCCTTTATTATATCAACCTCTAGAAAGTGAAGGAAAATATACCTTTTGTCCAAGATTAATAAATATGACACCTAAACCAAGTTAAATTCTAGAAGTTGATGAAAAATGAGAAACAAAAAAGGATTACAAATTTGCAATAAAAAAATTAATATAAGCTAAATCAAGAGAATTCAATAAATTGATTGATAGGAAACAAAAAAGAACTGCAGAAGTTTGAACCTACCATTCTTTAACCCAGCATTTTATTTATTTATTTTCTTATTAGTTTTCCCTTTATTACGTTTTTTATGAACTTG
>NC_041388.1:645664490-645687595 GCF_002162155.2 Triticum dicoccoides | reverse complement strand
ATCCTATACCTATAGGTCTACCGCATTTTACAAGTCTCTACTCTCTACTACTCCCTCTGTAAAAAAATTATAAGAGTGATGATCTAAACACTCTTATACTCCTTTACAAAGGGAGTACTACTCTACTTGGTGGTAGCCTTGTGAAGGCGAGCATTTATAAATTCCTGCAGTTGTTGCTAAACTAATGATGTGGGACTAAAAAAATAGGCATGTGCTGCGTTCGTTGGTTTTCCAAAGCCCTTCCTCATTGAGAACCTTATGATCAGTGGCGGAGCTAGCATTTGGCGATAGGGTGGTCCGTCCCAATTTTTTTAATACGAACATGACATGTGACGTTCTAACAAAAGACCAATATCACAAAGAAAAATATCAATATGGTCTTACAAATGCAAACACGCTAAAATTCTCAATTAAATCTTACTTTGCATAAAGAAGCCTAATTATCAAATTCTGTAATAAAAATTACTTTTTATCAATAAAGCTAATTGAGGCATAAATATATGTTCATGTGCACAAAATTAGGGTAAAAAAGCAAGGCCTAAATAAGAAATTGGGGTATTTTAAAGTACGAAATCAGTTGCTACTGGTTGCCACGCTAACCGGAAGATGACTAACCGACAGAAGCCCGCCGGCTTTGCAGGAGGGCGGCCGGGCGGAGGCAGGGGCGCAGCTGACGCAACAGGACTTGCCCGCAGGGCAGGGGCCGGGTGTAACACCCCCAGTGTCATGCTACAGTAATCCCTTGTTGATGGTGCCATGTCATCACACTACTGTTGCTAATCCTCACTTGATCCAAATCACTGTTCATGTTCAAACTCAAATTCAAAGTCAAACATTCAAATTTGCCAAACATGAAAACTAAAATGTTCAAAGTGTGGCAAATAACCACTGAGTAATTGTCATGTTGGAACCAACCTCTTCTGAATTCCCAAAATGGCCATGGGGATTAATTCAGTACTCCAGCAGCATTTAAATTGGACTTTTCAAATTCTAAAATTAATTAGGCAACTCCTTTTGCCCCCAAACTTTTTGTTCCATCTCAAGGTATTGTTTTAGTTTTATATGCCAAGTTTTGTTCAAAACAAAACTCATTTGGTACTAAAAGAAAATGCAAAACAGAGAAAATAAAAGAAAACAAAAAGGAAAAGGAAAAGGAAAGAAGAAGGAGAGGGAGAGACCCTACCCCACTTGGGCTTCGGCCCACCCGAGCCAGCTGGCCCAGCAGGCCGGCCCACTCCCCCTCCCAGGTCGCCTTCTCCTGCTCCTCGAGCCGTGTCGCTACAGGGGCTGGTTCCCGCCGAACCACCTCGCTGGTGACAACCCCCACCGCGAGAGGATAAGGTCACCGCCCCGGACGCCTCGAGCCCTCCCCCTCACCTACCGCCACATCCACTCCCCCTGGACGCCTCGCCATTCCCCCCTTCTCTCTTCCTTGCTCGCTCACTCCCCTCTCTCCGAACCGAGCGCGCCCGCTGCCATCCTCCATCATCACCACGGCCACCGGAGCCGTCTCGCCCTCCTGACCTGTCCAGCAGCTCTGCCATCGTCGGCTACCTCGTCCCCGTCCACGAGCGGAAGCCAGGGAGCACCGCAGGCCGCGGATCGAGCCGCCCCCTTCCGCCTCGGTCGCCGGCGATCTCCCTCCTCTCCGACGTTTCTGCAGCTCCTAAACCACCATGGGCCATCGTGTGAGCCACTTGGTGAGCCTCTCTTCCTCCCTCATCTCTCTGGCCGTCCTCACACGTGCGCTAGCTACTTTCCCCATGCGCACCCGAACGCAGCGCCGCGGACCTCGTCGCCGGCGAGTCTCTGGTGACCAAATGGTCATGGGCGTATGCCCGTTAGCCTCTCCGCGTCACGCAGCATGCGCCGAGCCCTTTCGCCTGAGCTATAGCGTGCCGTAGCTCCGTTTCTGCCATTGACTGTAGCCGCTCCACCGCGGACCTCGTCGCCGGCGACGTTTCCGGCCAGGTCCGGCGATACCACCACCATCACTTGACGCGTGGCCGAGTGGCCGTTCGAACACGTCTTGCCGCGCCCCTCCCCATGCCCCGTAGCGTGTTCCCGACGAGGTCCCGAACCCCACCGCCGCCTCCACTCATTGCCGGCGCAGTTCCGGCCAGCCGCGAGCCCAGCTGACCTCACCACGCGACGCGGCGGGCTCTCGCCGTTCGAACGCGCCTGCTCGCGCCCGTGTTGGCCCCCTGTGGGCAAATCCCGGCCGTCTCCGGCGTTCGGCCGCCGCGGATGGCCTCGCCGGCGTTGCTCCGACGCGGGTGCTGACCTGGCACCGGAAGGGCCCGCCTCTGGGTCACTGCCCGTGGGCCCCCTAGCTCCAGTTGACCAGTTGACCTGGTCAACTGTGCTGACTGGACAGGCCCCAGCCACTGACACGCGGGCCCCATCGCTTATTCCACTAACTAAAATGTTTTAATAATTAAAACTAATTAGTTTAGTTAATTAGTCTATGACAGGTGGGGTCCAGTAGCTAATTAACCTAGATTAGTTAGTTTAATATACTGTTAGACTAACAGAGGCTGACATGTGGATCCCACTGGACCCACAGGTCAGATTTGACCTGGTCAATGAGTCTGTTGACTGCTGACGTCATCAACACTTCATGCCGACGTCATATTTTATTTTCTGTTATTTTAAATAATTCCAGAATATGTTTAAAACTTTGAAAAATCAATATAAAATAAACCGTAGCTCGGATGGAAAAACTTTGTACATGAAAGTTGCTCAGAACGACGAGACAAACCCGGATACGCAACCCGTTCGTCCGCCACACGTCCCTAGCATAGCAAACCTGCAACCGTCCTCCTCCGTTTCATCTGTCCGAAAATGCCTAACTCCGGGAAAACTCTCCCGGATGTTTTCCCCCTTCGCCAGTATCGCCTAGTACTACGTTAGGTCACCCCTGGCACCGTGTTTTGCCTTGTTATATTTTGTGATGCTTGTTTGCCCCGTATTTACTGTTTCTCCCTCCTCTTCTTCTCCGGTAGACCCCGAGACCGACGTTGATGCGACTGAGTACGACTACATCCCTGATGACCCCTCCTTGCCAGAGCAACCAGGCAAGAACCCCCCCCCCTTGAGCATTCCGATATCGCCCATTTCTTTCCCTCTCATGCTTGCATTAGAACTGCTACTGCTTTCTGTATGATCCTACTCTGATGCATAGCCTGTTGTTGTTACCTGCTTATCCTAAACTGCTTAGTATAGGTTGGTTAGTGATCCATCAGTGACCCCCACCTTGTCCTTGTTGCCCCTGCTTCATCATCGAAGACCCGATCAATAGGATCGATGCCCAGGCCCCGACACCGCACATCACCCCTCCTAGTTGTACGACTCTGCAGAGTTACCATCGAGTGCCGAGGGTGGAACCTCTTACATCACTCCTGATGAGATCTCTGTAGTGTAGCTATACGATCGAGGTCATTGAGGGTGATTTCCTCCTTAACCACTTCGGTTACAGCTCTGTCGTGGTACCCATCAAATGTGAACCTCGAGGGTGGATCCTCTTATGTTCACCTTGATGATAATATCGAGCGGGATTAACCGGGGGTGATTCCTCGGGTTTTCCCCTTGGTGTTAGACACACAGTTACTATGGTTACTATGATTTTGCACTGAGCCATGTTACTAAAGACGGGTCGGCCCTGAGGGGTACCCGCGCGAGCATAATAGCGAGTGATGTGGAGTCAGGTTGACCTGGAAGGTGCCCGCGAGATACTTACGAGGCATGGACGGGCATTCTTAGCCCTTGCCGCAAGTACTCGAGACAGGGCGACGGGGTCACATCGATCGTGAGTCTCTTATCGTTACCGCGTGCTCCTAATCCACTATGGTTTGGATATTTGATCCGAGGGGCCTCTGGCCTGATAGCACTAACCATCACGTGGGCATAGTATGGACGTTCTACGTCGTATACATCAGCCGAAGCTTAATAGACGTCAGCGACTGGGCGTCGCGCGCCGGGTTGGACTGCGTAAGCTCCTGCCTTGTTGAAGGAGGTAGCTAGGTCTGCTCACCGGCCCCCCACGCAACGCGCAGGAGTTCCCGGGGCGATGGCCCATGACCCCTGGGGGCATAGGTTTAGTCCGGCGTGCTGGCTGATACGTCCATTTTGCATCATGCTTTTATATCAATATTTATCGCATTATGGGCTATTATTACACATTATGTCACAATACTTATGTCTATTCTCTCTTATTTTACAAGGTTTACATAAAGAGGGAGAATGCCGGCAGCTGGGATTCTAGCTGGAAAAGGAGCAAATATTAGAGACCTATTCTGCACAGCTCCAAAAGTCCTGAAACTTCACGGATGATGTTTTCCATATATATAAAAAACATTGAGCGCAAGAAATTCACCAGGGGGGCCACACCCTGCCCACGAGGGTGGGGGTGCGCTCTACCCCCCTGGGCGTGCCCCCCTACCTCGTGGGCCCCCTGGTGGCCCTCCGGTGACCATCTTCTGCTATATGGACTCTTTTGATGGGAAAAAATCATAAGCCATCTTCTCAGACGAAACTCCGCCGCCACGAGGTGGGACCTTGGCGGAGCCAATCTAGGGTTCTGGCGGGGTTGTTCTGCCAGGGAAACTTCCATCCCGGAGGGGGAAATCATCGCCATCGTCATCACCAACGCTCCTCTCATCGGGATATCTCCATCAACATCTTCATCAGCACCATCTCATATCAAAACCCTAGTTCGTCTCTTGTATCCAATTCTTGTCTCCAAGTCCGGGATTGGTGCTAGTAAGTTGCTAGTAGTGTTAATTACTCCTTGTAGTTGATGCTAGTTGGTTTAATTGGTGGAAGATCATATGTTCAGATCCTATATGCACATTAATACCCCTCTGATTATGAACATGTTTATGCTTTGTGAGTAGTTACTTTTGTTCCTGAGGACATGGGAGAAGTCTTGCTATTAGTAGTCATGTGAATTTGGTATTCGTTTGATATTTTGATGAGATGTATGTTGTCTCTCCTCTAGTGGTGTTATGTGAACGTCGACTACATGACACTTCACCATTATTTGGGCCTAGAGGAAGGCATTGGGAAGTAATAAGTAGATGATGGGTTGCTAGAGTGACAGAAGCTTAAACCCTAGTTTATGCGTTGCTTCATAAGGGGCTGATTTGGATCCATATGTTTCATGCTATGGTTAGGTTTACCTTAATACTTTTGTTGTATTTGCGGATGCTTGCAATAGAGGTTAATCATAAGTGGGATGCTTGTCCAAATAAGGGCAGCACCCAAGCACCGGTCCACCCACACACCAAATTATCAAAGTACCGAACGTGAATCATATGAGCGTGATGAAAACTAGCTTGACGATATTCCCATGTGTCCTCGGGAGCACTTTACATCATATAACAGTTTTTCCAGGCTTGTCCTTTGCTACAAAAAGGATTGGGCCACCTTGCTGCACCTTATTTACTTTTGTTACTTGTTGCTCGTTACAAATTATCCTATCACAAAACTATCTGTTACCACTTATTTTAGTACTTGCAGAGAATACCTTGCTGGAAACCGCTTATCATTTCCTTATGCTCCTCGTTGGGTTCGACACTCTTACTTATCGAAAGGACTACGATAGATCCCTATACTTGTGGGTCATCAAGACTCTTTTCTGATGCCGTTGCCGGGGAGTGAAGCGCCTTTGGTAGGTGGAATTTGGTAAGGAAAAACTTATATAGTGTGCTGAAATTTAATGTCACTTGTTACTATGGAAAGTAATCCTCTGGGGGGCTTGTTTGGGGTATCTTCACCCCGACCAGTAGAGCAAAGAGTTGCTCCTCAACCTACTGAACCTACTGAAAATGAAAATGCTTGCTTTGAAATTCCTTTGGGTATGGTAGAAAAACTGCTAGCTAACCCTTTTTTGGGAGATGGAACAAAACATCCTGATGAGCATCTAATATATGTGGATGAAGTTTGTGGATTATTTAAGCTTGTAGGTGTACCCGGAGAAGTTGTTAAGAAGAAGGTCTTTCCCTTATCTTTGAGGGGAGATGCATTGACATGGTATAGGCTATGTGATGATATGGAGTCTTGGAATTACAAATGATTGAAATTGGAATTTCATCAAAAGTTTTATCCTATGCATCTTGTTCATCGTGATCACAATTATATATATAATTTTTGGCCTCGCGGAGGAGAAAGCATAGCTCAAGCTTGGGGGAGGCTTAAATCAATGTTATATTCATGCCCCAATCATGAGCTCTCAAGAGAAATGATTATTCAAAAAAATTATGCTCGGCTTTCTGATAACAATCGCACCATGCTTGATACTTCTTGTGCTGGCTCTTTTATGATGAAGACTATTGAATTCAAATGGGATTTATTGGAAAGAATTAAAAGCAACTCCGAAGATTGGGACCTCGATAATGGTAAGGAGTCAGGTATGACACCTAGTTTTGATTGTGTTAAAACTTTTATGGATACCGATATTTTTCATAAATTTAGCACTAAATATGGACTTGACTCTGAGATAGTAGCTTCTTTCTATGAATCTTTTGCTGCTTATGTTGATCTCCCCAAGGAGAAGTGGTTTAAATATCATCCTCCCATAGAAGTAAAAGTAGCTGCACCTATTAAAGTTGAATAAAAGACTATTACTTATAATGATCCTATTGTTCCTACTTCTTATGTTGAGAACCCACCTTTCCCTGTTAGGATAAAGGATCATGCTAAAGCTTCAACTGTGGTTCGTAAAAGCAATATTAAAACATATACACCTCCTAAGCAAGTTAAAGTTGAACCTAATATTGCTATTGTTAAAGATCTCCTGTCTGATAATATAGATGGGCATGTTATTTATTTCTGTAATTAAACTGCTAGAATTGCTAAACCCTGTGATACAGATAAACCTAGACCTATGGTAGGCATGCATGTTCTTTCTATTAAAATAGGAGATCATTGTTATCATGGCTTATGTCATATGGGTGCTAGTGCTAGTGCAATACCTATTGACTTATACAACAAAATTATGCATGACATTGCACCTCTTGAGTTAGAAGATATTGATGTCACAATTAAACTTGCTAATAGAGATACTATTTCACCAATGGGAATTGTTAGAGATGTTGAAGTCTTCCATGGGAAAACTAAATATCCTGCTGATTTTCTTGTTCTTGGTTCCCCACAAGATAGCTTCTGTCCCATTATATTTGGTAGACCCTTCTTAAATACTGTTAATGCTACCATAGATTGCAAAAGAGATGTTGTTACTGTCGGTTTAGATGATATGACTCGTGAATTTAATTTTTCTAAATTTAGTAGACAACATCATGAAGAAGAATTACCTAGTAAAGATGAAATTATTGGTCTTGCCTCTATTGCCGTACCTCCTAGTGATCCTTTAGAACAATATTTACTAGACCATGAAAATGATATGTTTATGAATGAAAGAAGGGAATTAGATGAAGTATTCTTTAAACAGGAACCTATTCTGAAACATAATTTACCTATTGAAATTCTAGGAGATCCTCCTCCACCCAAGGGTGATCCCGTGTTTGAGCTTAAACCTTTACCGGATACTCTTAAATATGCTTATCTTGATGAGAAAAAGATATATCCTCTTATTATTAGTGCTAACCTTTCAGAACATGAAGAAGAGAGATTATTGAAAATTCTGAAGAAGCACCATGCTGCTATTGGGTATACTCTTGATGATCTTAAGGGCATTAGTCCCACTCTATGTCAACATAAAATTAATTTGGAAGAAGATGCTAAACCAGTTCGTGATCATCAACGTCGGCTGAATACTAAAATGAAAGAAGTGGTAAGAAAGGAGATAGTAAAGCTCCTTGAGGCAGGTATAATTTACCCCGTTGCTGATAGTCAGTGGGTAAGCCCTGTCCATTGTGTCCCTAAGAAGGGAGGTATTACTGTTGTTCCTAATGATAAACATGAATTGATTCCTCAAAGAATTATTACTGGTTATAGGATGGTAATTGATTTCCGTGAATTAAATAAGGCTACTAAAAAAGATCATTACCCCTTACCTTTTATCGATCAAATGCTAGAAAGATTATCCAAACATACACATTTTTGCTTTCTAGATGGTTATTCTGGTTTCTCTCAAATACCTGTGTCAGCCAAAGATCAATCAAAGACTACTTTTACATGCCCTTTTGGTACTTTTGCTTATAGACGTATGCCTTTTGGTTTATGTAATGCACCTGCTACCTTTCAAAGATGCATGATGGCTATATTCTCTGACTTTTGTGAAAAGATTTGTGAGGTTTTCATGGACGACTTTTCCGTCTATGGATCTTCTTTTGATGATTGCTTGAGCAACCTTGATCGAGTTTTGCAGAGATGTGAAGAAACTAATCTTGTCTTGAATTGGGAAAAGTGCCACTTTATGGTTAATGAAGGTATTGTCTTGGGGCATAAAGTTTCTGAAAGAGGTATTGAAGTTTATAAAGCCAAGGTTGATGCTATTGAAAAGATGTCATGTCCCAAGGACATCAAAGGTATAAGAAGTTTCCTTGGTCATGCCGGTTTTTATAGGAGGTTCATTAAGGACTTCTCAAAAGTTTCTCGGCCTCTGACTAATTTATTACAAAAAGATATACCATTTGTCTTTGATGATGATTGTGTAGAAGCATTTGAAATACTTAAGAAAGCATTGATCTCTGCACCTATTGTTCAGCCACCTGATTGGAATTTACCCTTTGAAATTATGTGCGGTGCTAGTGATTATGCTGTAGGTGCTGTTATAGGACAAAGAGTTGATAAGAAACTAAATGTTATTCAATATGCTAGTAAAACTCTAGACAATGGTCAAAGAAATTATGCTACTACTGAAAAAGAATTCTTAGCAGTTGTATTTGCATGTGATAAGTTTAGACCTTATATTGTTGATTCTAAAGTAACTATTCACACTGATCATGCTGCTATTAAATATCGCATGGAAAAGAAAGATGCTAAACCTAGACTTATTAGATGGGTTCTCTCTTGCTACAAGAATTTGATTTACATATTGTTGATAGAAAAGGAGCTGAGAACCCCGTTGCAGACAACTTGTCTAGGTTAGAAAATGTGCTTGATGACCCACTACCTATTGATGATAGCTTTCCTGATGAGCAATTAAATGTCATAAATTCTTCTCATACTGCTCCATGGTATGCTGATTATGCTAATTACATTGTTGCTAAGTTTATAGCACCTAGTTTCACATACCAGCAAAAGAAAAAGTTCTTCTATGATTTCAGGCATTACTTTTGGGATGACCCACATCTTTATAAAGAAGGAGTAGATGGTATTATTAGACGTTGTGTACCTGAGCATGAACAGGAACAGATCCTACGCAAGTGTCACTCCGAAGCTTATGGAGGGCACCATGCTGGAAACAGAACCGCACATAAGGTACTACAATCTGGTTTTTATCGGCCTACTCTCTTCAAGGATGCCCGTAAGTTTGTCTTACCTTGTGATGAATGTCAAAGAATTGGTAATATTAGTAGACGTCAAGAAATGCCTATGAATTATTCACTTGTTATTGAACCATTTGATGTTTGGGGCTTTGACTATATGGGACCTTTTCCTTCCTCCAATGGTTATACACATATTTTAGTTGCTGTTGATTACGTTACTAAGTGGGTAGAAGCTATTCCAACTAGTAGTGCTGATCATAACACTTCTATTAAAATGCTTAAAGAAGTTATCTTTCCAAGGTTTGGAGTCCCTAGATATTTAATGACTGATGGTGGTTCACATTTTATTCATGGTGCTTTCCGTAAAATGCTTGCTAAATATGATGTTAATCATAGAATTGCATCCTCTTATCACCCTTAGTCTAGTGGTCAAGTAGACTTGAGTAATAGAGAACTCAAATTAATTTTGCAAAAGACTGTTAATAGGTCTAGAAAGAATTGGTCCAAGAAACTTGATGATGCATTATGGGCCTATAGTACTGCATATAAAAATCCTATGGGTATGTCTCCGTATAAAATGGTCTATGGAAAAGCATATCACTTACCTCTCGAACTAGAACACAAGGCTTATTGGGCTATTAAAGAAATAAATTATGATTTTAAACTTGCCGGTGAGAAGAGGTTATTTGATATTAATTCACTTGATGAATGGAGAACCCAAGCCTACGAAAATGCCAAGTTGTTTAAAGAAAAGGTTAAAAGGTGGCATGATAAAAGGATACAAAAGCGTGAGTTTAATGTAGGTGATTATGTATTGCTATACAAATCTCGTTTAAGATTTTTTGCAGGAAAACTTCTCTCTAAATGGGAAGGTCCCTACGTTATCGAAGAGGTCTACCGTTCCGGTGCCATAAAAATCAACAACTTTGAAGGCACAAATCCGAAGGTGGTAAATGGTCAAAGAATCAAACATTATATCTTAGGTAATCCCATAAATGTTGAAACCAATGTTATTGAAACCATAACCCTTGAGGAGTACATAAGGGACACTTTCCGGAACGTTTGAGACTCCGAAAAGGAATAGGTATGTGGTACGGTAAGTAAACCGACTCCAAAACAGTTTTTAAGGCAATATTTCTCCATTTTGGAATATTTAGAAAATTAGAAAAATAAGCAGCCGTCCGGAAAGGACACGAGGGCTCCACGAGGGTGGAGGGCGCGCCCTACCCCCTAGGCGCGCCCCCTACCTCGTGGGCACCTCGTGTGCTCTCCGGACTCCGTTTTCTTACAGAACACGTATTTTGGTCGGTAAAAATTCATTATATAACCTCCCGGGGGTTTGGACTCCCGTATCACACAAAAGTATCTTGTCTTTGTTTCGAGTTATTTTTCTGACAAATCTAGATTATCATGACGTCTCCAAGTGCACCCAAGGACAAGTTCTTCGAGAAGGTCATCAACCCTTACCTAGAGGAGGTGCAGCGACACCCTCAAACCATTGAGATGCGTGATGGGTTGCTGCACATCCGTGATGCTGAGGGACCGAAGGGGACCGGAAGCGTAGAGATGAGGCTCAAAGCAATGGAGCAACAAGTTTTCAAGTGTCAGGGGATGGTGGAGCGTGGACTCAACTCCAACTACATGATGATCGCAGAGTTCACCAACAAACACAAGCTGGATGCCGACAACATCGGGGAGACCATCTTCAAGCTTCATGAGAAAAATTTGAGGATCCCGGAGACTCGGTCATCCTTTTATGATGGTGAGCCTATGCCTTGGAAGAAGGATGACAAGCCTACGCCATCAGCAACATCACCACCATCTCCTCCAACAAAGAAGAATTGAGTATCTGGTATGGGCACTCCACTTGGCAACTGCCAAGCTTGGGGGAGTGCCCCGGTATCGTATCACCATCACTTTTATCTTTGCCGTTTTTCTTAATTCGATCCTTTTGGTAATATTTTGATCTAGTAGAATAAAAGTTCTTAGTATGATCTAGTTGTGAGTTTTGCTTTATGATCCTTCTATGTAATTGAGTCCGTGAGCTATATAATAAAGATTAGTGTTGAGTCAAGGGCTTGCTTATTTTTGCCATGATCCCAAATAAAATAAAAGAGAAAGAAATAAAAAGAAACAAAGAGATCATGTGACTCTTATGGAGAGTAATGAGCTCACATAGAAAGAGTATGATGAATAAAAGTTATTGAGGGTTGACAAACATAGTTTTGGTCATCGTTGCAATTAATAGGAAGTAATAAAGAAAGAGAGGTCTTCACATATAAATATACTATCATGGACATCTTTTATGATTATGAGCACTCATTAAAATATGACATGCTAAAGAGTTGCCATTGGACAAGGAAGACAACATAATGGGTTGTGTTTTCTTACATCTGAGATAAATTATATTATCTTGGATCCTCCAACATGTTGAGCTTGCCTTTCTCCCTCATGCTAGCCAAATTCATTGCACCAAGTAGAGATACTACTTGTGTTTCCAAATATACTTAAACCAGTTTTGCCATGAGAGTCCACCATACCTACCTATGGATTGAGTAAGATCCATCAAGTAAGTTGTCATCGGTGCAAGCAATAAAAATATTGCTCTCTAAATATGTATGATTGATTGGTGTGGAGGAAATAAGCTTTATACGATCGTGTGATATGGAAGTAATAAAAGCGACAGACTGCATAATAAAGGTCCATATCACAAGTGGCAATATAAAGTGATGTTCTTTCACATTAGGATTTTGTGCATCCAACCATAAAAGTGCATGACAACCTCTGCTTCCCTCTGCGAAGGGCCTATCTTTTACTTTTATCTCCTACACTGCAAAAGAGTCATGGTGATCCTCACCTTCCTTTTTACATTTTATCCTTTGGCAAGCACAATATGTTGGAAAGATCCCGATATATATGGCTAATTGGATGTGAGTTTTCATGAACTATTACTGTTGACATTACCCTTTAGGTAAAACGTTGGGAGGCAAAACTATAAGCCCCTATCTTTCTCTGCGTCCGATTAAAACTCCATACCCATAAGTATTGCGTGAGTGTCAGCAATTGTGAAAGACTATATGATAGTTGAGTATGTGGACTTGCTGAAAAGCTCTTATACATTGACTCTTTCCTATGTTATGATAAATTGCAATTGCTTTAATGACTGAGATTATAGTTTGTTAGTTTTCAATGAAGTTTACGATCCATACTTGATATTGTGATTAAATTATTACTCTAGCATAAGATATCATATGAAAAGAATTATATAAGTTGCTGCTCTAAGAATGATCATGATGCCCTCATGTCCGTATTTTATTTTTATCGACACCTTCATCTCTAAACATGTGGACATATTTTTCGATTTCGGCTTTTCTCTTGAGGACAAGCGAGGTCTAAGCTTGGGGGAGTTGATACGTCCATTTTGCATCATGCTTTTATATCAATATTTATTGCATTATGGGCTGTTATTACACATTATGTCACAATACTTATGCCTATTCTCTCTTATTT
Source organism: Triticum dicoccoides (assembly GCF_002162155.2). Taxonomy (NCBI): domain Eukaryota; kingdom Viridiplantae; phylum Streptophyta; class Magnoliopsida; order Poales; family Poaceae; genus Triticum; species Triticum dicoccoides. Next base: position 645,674,693 of record NC_041388.1, on the reverse strand, counting down.
TACAAGGTTTACATAAAGAGAGAGAATGCCGACAGCTGGGATTCTGGCTGGAAAAGGAGCAAATATTAGAGACCTATTCTGCACAGCTCCAAAAGTCCTGAAACTTCACGGATGATGTTTGCCAAATATATAAAAAACATTGAGCGCAAGAACTTCACCAGGGGGGCCACACCCTGCCCACGAGGGTGGGGGGTGCCCTACCCCCTGGGCGCGCCCCCTACCTCGTGGGCCCCCTGGTGGCCCTCCGGTGACCATCTTCTGCTATATGGACTCTTTCGATGGGAAAAAAATCATAAGCCATCTTCTCGGACGAAACTCCGCCACCACGAGGCGGAACCTTGGCGGAGCCAATCTAGGGTTCTGGCGGGGCTGTTCTGCCGGGGAAACTTCCCTCCCGGAGGGAGAAATCATCGCCATCGTTGATACGTCTCCAACGTATCTATAATTTTTTATTGCTCCATGCTATATTATCTACTGCTTTGGGCAATATTGGGCTTTATTTTCCACTTTTATATTATTTTTGGGACTAGCCTATTAACCGAAGGCCCAGCCCAGATTTGTTGTTTTATGCCTATTACAGTGTTTCAAAGAAAAGGAATATTAAACGGAGTCGAAACGGAACGAAATCAACTAGAGAAGTTATTTTTGGAAGGAAACCTACCGGATAGACTTGGACCCTACGTCAGAAGATGAAGGAGGAGCTCACGAACTCTAGGGCTTTTTGTGACACTTATAGGAATAGCCCAACGGATTGATTGGAAAGAATAACTTTGAGGTGGTTTCGTACCCTACCATAATCTCTTCGTTCGTTCTCCGCTATTAGTGACTTTGGAGTGACTCTTTGTTGCATGTTGAGGGATAGTTATGTGATCCAATTATGTTAATATTGTTGAGGGAACTTACACTAGCGAAAGTATGAACCCTAGGCCTTGTTTACCATCATTGCAATACCATTTACGCTCACTTTTATCATTAGTTACCTTTCTGTTTTTATATTTTCAGATTACAAAAACTATTATCTACCATCCATATTGCACTTGTATCACCATCTCTTCGCCGAACTAGTGCACCTATACAATTTACCATTGTATTGGGTGTGTTGGGGACACAAGAGACTCTTTGTTATTTGGTTGCAGGGTTGCTTGAGAGAGACCATATTCATCATACGCTTCCTACGGATTGATAAATCTTAGGTCATCCACTTGAGGGAAATTTGCTACTGTCCTACAAACCTCTGCACTTGGAGGCCCAACAACGTCTACAAGACGAAGGTTGTGTAGTAGACATCAAGATCTTTTCTGGCGCCGTTGCCGTGGAGGTGAATGCTTGAAGGTATATCTTTAGATCTTGCAATCGAGTCTTTTAGTTTCTTGTTTTATCACTAGTTTAGTTTATAAAAGAAAACTATAAAAAATGGAATTGAGTTTGTCTCATACGCTTCATCTTTTTAATATCTTTCATGAGTATGATGGAAAGGATAATTGTGCTCAAGTGCTAGAAGAAGAAATCTATAAAAAAATTGGCACTAAATATTTGAATGATGAGCATGATTGTAAGGTTGTTAGTATGAATTCCTTGAATATCATTGATGCTAATGATATGCAAAACCACAAGCTTGGGGAAGCTACGTTTGATGAAGATGATAATGTTTGTCCCCCAAGTTTTGATGAGCAAATTTATTATGATGAAAGCATGCCTCCTATCTATGATGATTATTGTGATGACACGTATGCTTTAAAGAATAATGATAACCATGAAACTTGTCATCTTGATCTTAATTTTCAATCACATGATAGTTATTTTGTTGAGTTTGCTCCCACTATTATTCATGGGAAGAATTTTGCTTGTGTGGAGAGTAGTAAATTTTCTATGCTTGTAGATCATGAAAAGAATGCTTTAGGTGCTGGTTATATTGTTGAATTCATTCATGATGCTACTAAAAATTATTATGAGGGAGGAATATATGCTTGTAGGAATTGTAATAATATCAAGTTTCCTCTCTATGTGCTTAAAGTTTTGACGTTATGCTTGTTTTGCCCTCCTATGCTAGTTGATTATTGTTCCCACAAGTTGTTTGCTCACAAAATCCCTATGCATAGGAAGCATGTTAGACTTAAATGTGCTAGTCATATTCTTCATGATGCTCTCTTTATGTTTCAATTCTTATCCTTTATGTGAGCATCATTGAAATCATCATGCCTAGCTAGGGGCGTCAAACGATAGCGCTTGTTGGGAGGCAACCCAACTTTATTTTTGTTACTTAATTTTTGCTCCTGTTTAGTAATAAATAAATCATCTAGCCTCTGTTTAGATGTTGTTTTATGCTTTTAATTAGTGTTTGTGCCAAGTAGAACCTTTGGAAGACTTGGGGAAAGTCTTGTTGATCATGCTGTAAAAAACAGAAACTTTAGCGCTCACGAAAATTGCTGCCATTTTTATTCGGAGAGTAATATTTAGTTAATTATTTTTGAAGATTATTAATAGATAAATTAATAATGTGCAGCAATTTATTTGATAATTTTATGAGTTCCAGAAGTATACGTTTGATCCAGATTACTACAGACTGTTCTGTTTTTGACAGATTCTGTTTTTCATGTGTTGTTTACTTATTATGATGAATCTATGGCTAGTAAAATAGTTTATAAACCATAGAGAAGTTGTAATACAGTAGGTTTAACACCAATATAAATAAATAATGAGTTCACTACAGTACCTCGAAGTGGTGATTTACTTTCTTATACTAACGGAGCTTACGAGTTTTCTGTTAAGTTTTGTGTTGTGAAATTTTAAAGTTTTGAGTAAGGATTCGATGGACTATGGAATAAGGAGTGGCAAGATCCTAAGCTTGGGTATGCCCAAGGCACCCCAAGGTAATATTCAAGGATAGCCAAGAGCCAAATGATGGAGTCACATACCTAGGATAGGGTCACGGACCTGATCTAAGTACCCTGCCCGAGGACACCCTTAGAAGAGATCACCTTCCAGTCGACCTACGAGGGACTCACTCGACTGACTTGAAGGACTCGACCACGAAGACTCACTCGACCACCAGAAGGTCAAGAAGCACTCTGCACTGCAACGGCCTGTAATTAAGTAGACTTTATGATAGTAAAGACACTTTATGTGGGGCGTTACCTGTAACGCCCCGGACTTAATACACCTTAAACCCTTCATTACGTGGGCTGGCTGGGGACCTGGCACACTCTATATAAGCCACCCCCCTCCACAGGCAAAAGGGTTCGGCACCTTGTAATCCATATACACAAGATCCACTCGACCGCCTCCGGGCTCCGAGACGTAGGGCTTTTACTTCCTCCGAGAAGGGCCTGAACTCGTACATCTCTTGTGTTTACAACCTCTCCATAGCTAGGACCTTGCCTCTCCATACCTACCCCCCACTCTACTGTCAGACTTAGAACCACGACAGTTGGCGCCCACCGTGGGGCCGGTGTTTTAGCGATTTTGTGGAGAAGTTGCGATTCTTCCGAGTACTTTCATCATGGTGGCTGCTGGAGTTTTGGTCGAGGGTCGAGAGATCCGTCTCGGTGCTCTCACCTTCGTCGCCGACGACTCCGCCTGGCTCCAGGAGGCTCCACTCGACGTCGATGCGCTCCCCGTCCGCGGTGCGACGCATTTTCGCGCATGTGTCTGCGGCGTTCTACTGCGGCAACCGTCGACCCCGTATCGGTCGACTCCCCCGTCGGCCACCCTCCCGGTCTCCCGCCAGCGTAAGCGCTCGGGCCGGTCGAGGCTTCAGCGGTGGGTGAGGCACGCGGTGGCTCGCCAGACGGCCACCACCCAAGTTGCGGCAATCGAGCCCGACGAATCTCTCTACGGCCTGTTCGATCTGTCGACTGGCTCCGTAGAGACTGCATCCGAGTGCGATAGCAGTGATCCAGCGGCGGAAATCCTGATGGTCGACGGGCCCCGCAGTCCCCCTGGCTTCGCCCGTGATGGTGGGGCAGGCGACGGAGGCGACCCCGCACGAGACCACGAAGAGTACCAGCCCGAGCCACTCGACTCTCTGCAAAGAGAGGAACTTCGCCGCAGGAACGTGGATGCCCTGCGTACTCCCATCGCAGGAGAAACCCCCGAGGCTCGCGCCTTGGAGGAGGCGCGTTTGGCCAATTTGGCCGAACGCACTCGACCGGAGAATCTTCAGCGAGCACTCGACGAGCGCGCGCGGCAATGAGTTGCCGACACCAGTCGACATCAACTCTTCCCGCCGACTCAGGTATATCGAACCCCAGTCCAGAATTTAGCAGCTGCGACCCGTATTGCAGAGTCCATCCAGCCCTCTCAGTCGGAAGCTGGCAGAGGCTTGATGCAGATCAGGGATCTGCTCCGGGCAGCAGGCGATCAGAATTCGGCCGTATCGCAGTCGCGCAACAGAATTCACAGTCGATCCATCGCTGCGAATACTATTCAGTTGGCTCACAGCCCCAGATCGCCTCCGCGGCGTGAAGGGCACGAGAATCGGCGAGACCAATATGGAGACCGACACGACCGAGATGATAGGCGTCGAGTGCCCAATTCCCCTCCGAGGGGTGGGTCTTATGCTCCTCGGCAGCAAGATGACAAATGTCAGCTCAGTGCGGGGCGAAGAGTTCCAGTCGACTGTAGAGAACCAGGCTTCGACGCGCGATCCATTATCGTGCAAGGCTTGGTCGACCGGAACAGAGCCCATCGAGGTGGACTCGACAGAGATGCGCCCACGAGCAGTCGAGTGCATGTTTCTGGTCCTGAATGTTTCAACAGAGCTATCAGAGCCGCAGTGATCCCTCCCAATTTCAGGTTGGCAACAGGAGTCAGCAAGTTCACTGGTGAGTCTAAGCCTGAAACTTGGCTTGAGGACTACCGAGTGGCGGTTCAGATTGGTGGTGGGAATGACGAGGTGGCCATGAAGCATTTGCCCCTCATGCTGGAAGGTTCTGCCAGGGCATGGTTGACTCAATTACCTCCTAGCAGCATTTACACTTGGGAAGATCTGTCCCGAGTGTTCATCAGAACGTTTGAAGGAACTTGCAAGCGACCGGCTGGATTGACGGAGCTGCAAGTCTGCGTGCAGAAGACCAATGAGACCCTCAGGGAGTATATTCAGAGATGGATCACTTTGCACCATACTGTGGAGAATGTGTCTGATCATCAGGCAGTCTGCGCCTTTAAGGATGGTGTCAAGAACAGAGAATTGAGTTTGAAATTTGGTCGAACCGGTGACATGACCTTGAGTCGGATGATGGAGATTGCTACCAAGTACGCCAACGGCGAAGAAGAAGACCGACTCCGAAGCGGCAAGCACAAGCCGAGTCAGTCGGAAAAGGGAAACACCAGTCGGAAACAGAAGCGGAAGGCTGAACCGGCAGCTCCTGGGGAGGCTCTGGCCGTGACTCAGGGAAAGTTTAAAGGGAAACCAAAAGGATCCTAGAACCCTAAGAAGGTAAAGGATAAAGAAGGGAACGACATGATGGATATGCCGTGTCACATCCACACGAAGAAAGACGAAGAGGGGAATATCATCTACCCGAAGCATACCACTCGCCAATGTCGACTCCTGATCCAGCAGTTTCAGGGAAAACAGTCTAAAGACAAGGAGAAGGAGTCGGACAAGGCCGAAGACAAGGAGGACAGTGAGGAAGGATATCCGCATATCAACTCCACTCTGATGATCTTTGCAGATGTGGAAAGCAAGAGTCGATTGAAAATTATTAACCATGAGGTGAACATGGTTGCCCCAGCAAAAGCAAATTATCTGAGATGGTCCCAAACACCCATCACATTAGACCAATCTGATCACCCGACTCATATTGCCACCCCTGGGAGGCAAGCTTTGGTGGTCGATCCAGTTGTCGAAGGCACTCGACTGACAAAAGTGCTGATGGACGGTGGTAGTGGGCTGAATTTGTTGTATGCAGACACACTGAAAGGAATGGGCATTCCGATGTCCCGACTGAGCACCAGTAACATGAGCTTTCATGGAGTTATACCAGGGAAGAAAGCCGAGTCACTCGGCCAAATAGCTCTGGAAGTGGTGTTTGGTGATTCGAAACATTTTCGCAAAGAGAAGTTGACGTTTGAGGTCGTGGATTTTCAGAGTGCATATCATGCCATTTTGGGGAGACCAGCTTATGCACGGTTCATGGCTCGACCATGTTACGTGTACCTCAAATTGAAGATGCCCGGCCCCAAAGGAGTGATCACTGTCACCGGTGATCGGAAAAAGGCAGAAGAGTGCTTTCAGAAGGGCTCAAAGATTGCTGATTCCCAGGTGACAGCGGTCGAGTTCGAAGAATACAAGCAAAACGCAGATCCGAGTGACTTGCTGCGATCCAAGAAACCCGCCACAGAATCTGCATTTCAGTCGTCCGGTGAGACGAAGCCTGTTCACATTCACCCGACCGACCCCGATGCAGCTCCGACCCACATCTCCACGACACTCGACCCAAAATAGGAAGAAGCGCTCATCCAGTTCCTCCGTGAGAACTGGGACATTTTTGCATGGAAGCCCGCTGACATGCCAGGTGTTCCCAGGGGACTGGCTGAGCATCGCCTAAGATTCGACTCATCTGCAAAACCAGTCAAAGAGCATCTTCGGTGGTCCGCCGTCCAGAAGAGAAAAGCCATTGGTGAGGAAGTGGCTCGACTGTTGGCGGCAGGATTTATCCGAGAGATATACCACTCCGAGTGGCTCGCTAATGTCGTCATGGTTCCTAAGAAGGACAAATCACTCCGAATGTGCATTGATTTCAAGCACATCAACCGGGCCTGCCCGAAAGATCATTTTCCTCTCCCTCGCATAGATCAAATTGTTGACTCGACCGCGGGATGCGAGAGATTGTCTTTTCTAGACGCCTACTCCGGGTACCACCAGATCCGTCTGTACGGACCCGACGAGGTAAAAACAGCTTTCATCACTCCATTCGGGTGCTTCTGCTATATCACCATGCCATTCGGCCTCAAGAATGCCGGAGCCACATTTATGCGAATGATTCAGAAGTGTCTACTCACTCAAATCAGTCGGAATGTGGAAGCGTATATGGATGATATCGTCGTCAAGTCACGAAAAGGTTCCGACCTGCTCGTTGACCTCGCCAAAACATTTGCCAACCTCAGAAGGTATGATATCAAGCTCAATCCATCAAAGTGCACATTCGGAGTTCCTGGTGGCAAGTTACTCGGTTTTCTCGTTTCCGAGCGAGGGATCGACGCTAATCCAGAGAAGATCGGCACTATTCTCCGAATGAAACGCCCTGTGCGAGTGCACGATGTCCAGAAGCTTACTGGATGCTTGGCCGCATTAAGTCGATTCATCTCACGACTCGGTGAAAAGGCATTGCCTCTTTACCGACTGATGAAGAAGGCAGACAAGTTCGAGTGGACTCCAGAAGCTGATGCAGCGTTTGCCGAGCTAAAAGCTCTGCTCTCCACCCAGCCGGTGCTTGCTGCTCCAATCAGCAAAGAGCCTTTGTTGCTTTATATCGCAGCCACAGGACAAGTCGTCAGTACTGTGCTTACGGTCGAGCGGGAAGAAGAAGGAAAAGCTTTCAAAGTTCAGCGCCCAGTGTATTATTTGTCTGAAGTCTTGACTCCATCCAAGCAAAGATATCCTCATTATCAGAAGCTTGTGTATGGAATATACATGACCACAAAGAAGGTTGCTCATTATTTCTCTGATCATTCCATCACAGTTGTCAGCGACGCTCCACTATCAGAGATCTTGCACAACAGAGATGCAACTGGTCGAGTGGCTAAATGGGCGATTGAACTTCTTCCCCTTGATATCAAGTTTGAGGCAAAGAAAGCCATTAAGTCCTAGGCAATAGCAGATTTCCTTGCCGAGTGGATTGAACAGCAGCAGCCGACTGAAGTTCACTCGGAGCATTGGACCATGTTCTTTGATGGCTCTAAGATGTTGAATGATTCCGGTGCTGGGGTTGTCCTGGTTTCCCCCAGAGGAGATAAGCTCAGATATGTGCTCCAGATTCACTTTGATTCCTCCAACAATGAGGCAGAATATGAGGCCCTCTTATACGGATTGCGCATGGCCATTTCACTCGGCGTCCGTCGCCTGATGGTCTATGGCGACTCGGATTTAGTGGTCAACCAAGTGATGAAGGAGTGGGACGTGAGAAGCCCAGCCATGACTGGATACTGCAGTGCAGTGAGGAAGCTGGAAAAGAAGTTCGAGGGGTTGGAGCTCCATCATATACCCCGACTGAAAAATCAAGCAGCTGATGATCTAGCAAAGATAGGTTCCAAGAGAGAAGCCATTCCGAGTGGTGTGTTCTTGAAGCATATACACACTCCGTCAGTCAAAGAAGATCCTTTCACCGAAGAAGCTCCACAGCCCAAGAGTGCCACAGATCCGACTGAGGTTGAAGTCCCAGCAGTGGTCGACTTGGTCATGGAGGTCTTGGTGGTCATTCCCGACTGGACAGTTCCATATATCGAGTATATCTTGAGAAAAGAGCTCCCGGAGGATGAAGAAGAGGCTCGACAGATCGTCCGTCGATCTAAAGCTTTTACCGTAATCAAAGGACAGTTATACAGAGAAAGCGCGACTGGAGTTGGTCAGAAGTGCATAACACCAGAAGAAGGTCGAATCATCCTTAATGATATCCACTCGGGAACCTGTGGTCATCATGCGTCCTCTCGGACCATCGTGGCCAAAGCATACCGAGCCGGATTTTACTGGCCAAAGGCGAATGAGATGGCAAAGGAAATAGTGGATAAGTGCGAAGGATGTCAGTTCTACTCGAATATGTCACACAAGCCTGCATCAGCTCTGAAGACCATTCCACTCGTCTGGCCTTTCGCAGTATGGGGGTTGGACATGGTCGGTCCTTTGAGAACAGGTCGAAGTGGCTTCACGCATGTACTGGTGGCAGTCGACAAGTTCACCAAGTGGATTGAGGCTAAACCAATCAAGAACCTTGACGCCGGTGCTGCTGTTAGCTTCATCAGGGAACTGATATTCAGATATGGAGTCCCGCACAACATCATTACAGATAATGGGTCGAACTTTGACTCGGAGGAATTCAGAGATTTCTGTAACTCTCAAGGCACACGAGTCGACTACGCTTCAGTCGCCCATCCGCAGTCGAATGGACAAGCAGAGCGAGCCAATGGCCTGATTCTCAAGGGATTGAAACCCCGACTGATGCGTGATCTCAAGCATGCAGCTGGAGCTTGGGTCGACGAACTTCCCCCGGTGCTTTGGGGACTGCGGACCACACCTAATCGGTCGACCGGAAGAACTCCATTCTTCTTGGTCTACGGAGCTGAAGCAGTCTTGCCGAGTGATCGTCTCCACAATGCTCCTCGAGTTGAAATCTACAACGAAGCAGAAGCTGAACAAGCGCGGCAGGACGCAGTCGACCTTTTAGAGGAAGAAAGGGAGATGGCTCTGATCCGGTCGACCATCTACCAACAAGATTTGCGTCGTTTCCACGCCAGAAATGTGAGGGGTCGAGCCTTCCAGGAAGGAGATTTAGTTCTCCGAGTGGATCAGAAGAAACAACACAAGCTTGCTCCTTCTTGGGAAGGACCCTTCATCATCACCAAAGTTCTCCACAACGGGGCGTACCGTCTTTACAACGTCGAACATAATATCGACGAGCCCCGAGCTTGGAATGCGGAACTACTCCGCCCATTTTACACTTAAGTTTAATCACTCGGATGAGTTGCAATAAAGTACTTCTGTAGTTCATGGATCTCAAAATAATAGTGTCATAGTTCCTCCATAATTTTTGTCACTTTTTATTTTGTCCAATAAAATTTTCCCCTCAGTGGGTGACTTAGCCGCGAATCCGTTTCGCCTAAGTTTGTAAAAATCCTACCGAGTGGTGAGCCAGACTCCCACTCAGAGGCTTAGTTGCGAATCCGTTTCGCCTAAGATTAAATAAAATCCTACCGAGTGGTAAGCCAGACTTCCACTCGGAGGCTTAGCTGCAGTCCCAGTACTCGCCTAAGTTATGAAAATCCTACCGAGTGAAGAGCAAACCTCTCACTCGGGGGCTTAGCTGCAGCCCAGTGCTCGCCTAAGATATAGAAATCCTACCGAGTGAAGAGCAAACCTCTCACTCGGAGGCTTAGCTGCAGCCCAGTGCTCGCCTAAGATATAAAAATCCTACCGAGTGAAGAGCAAACCTCTCACTCGGGGGCTTAGCTGCAGCCCAGTGCTCGCCTAAGATATAAAAATCCTAC
>NC_041388.1:645648015-645663455 GCF_002162155.2 Triticum dicoccoides | reverse complement strand
GCTTAGCTGCAGCCCAGTGCTCGCCTAAGATATGAAAATCCTACCGAGTGAAGAGCAGACCTCTCACTCGGGGGCTTAGCTGCAGTCCAAGTGCTCGCCTAAGATATAAAAATCCTACCGAGTGAAGAGCAAACCTCTCACTCGGGGGCTTAGCTGCAGCCCAGTGCTCGCCTAAGATATAGAAATCCTACCGAGTGAAGAGCAAACCTCTCACTCGGGGGCTTAGCTGCAGTCCAAGTACTCGCCTAAGTTATGAAAATCATACCGAGTGAAGAGCAAACCTCTCACTCGAGGGCTTAGCTGCAGCCCAGTGCTCGCCTAAGTGGATTAAGGAATAAGTCGACTACAGGGAGCGTCTTGCTTTGAGCCTGCAAAAGACATTTCGAGCCAAAAGCAATCATATTCAAACACCAAGTTCAAGTTGGGATCGATTCCAAAAGGAACCGAAAGTGCTCAGGCACTAAGCCTGTTAAAGTTTATCGGTTACAACTCCACTCGGCATACCAAGGCAAATTTAAAGCGTCAAGTTTAGAAGAAGTTTTTTACCCCTCCTGTGGAGGGCTGGAAGGTGCAACAAACTCATCAAGATCAATTCCATCTGCGATCCGAGTGGCAGCAGCAAGGAAAGTTTCCATAAAGGACCTGAAGTCGTGTTTATTGGTGTTGGCCACCCGGAGGGCCGCCAGCTTGTCTTCTCGCGCATCTTTGCAGTGGACTCGGGCCAGACACAGAGCAACATCTGCACCGCACCGAGCCGAGGACTTTTTCCACTCCTGCACTCGACCAGGGACTGTGTTCAAGCGAGCCATCAGCGACTCGAGGTCGTTCTGGAGTGTCTCCCCAGGCCAGAGCGTCGAGTCGATGCGAGATGTGGCGACCTTCAGCCTTGCAAGATAGTCCATGACAGCTGCAACACGGGACTCCAGTCGGAAAACATTCATGGCAACTTCGTCGTTCACCGGAGAATTGACGGGGTCAAGGTTTGGTTCCAGCCGGCTAGTTTCTTCTTCAAAGTTTTGACAAAATTCTGCAAGGACGATCACCGAGTCAAGGCAATGGTCGAATGGAAAAACCACGATTGGAAATGATTGCCGAGCATAGAGATTTACCTTCAAGCATAAGAAACAGCTTCTTGGCAAGACCATTCAGGAAGGCCTCCAGATCTTTTTTCTTCCCAAGAGCAGCTTTTAGATTGGTATTTTCTTGCTCAAGCTTTGCGACTGAAGCTAACTTCTCGTCAACAAGCTTGATCTTCTCAGCTAGTTCAAGGTCTTTCTTCCGTTGGGCCTCCCTCACCTTACCTGCAAGTTACAGCAAGATCAGATTTTGAAACAAATGAAGGGAAAAAGCAGTCGTCAAGGTCTCACCAAACATACCTTCGGTCTCCTCCTTTGCCTTCGTCAGATTCTCCTGAACCAGTTTCAAATTCAGCTCGAGCTGAATGTGCTTGTTTTCCAGCTCAGAGTAGCGAGCCACAAGATCACAGGAGTTCTGCGAAGAACCAATCGACTAAATGTCAAATATAATTCACTTTCGAGTGAAAAAGGAAAAATCACGCGTTTCTAAGACTACAGCCGAATACAAGCATTCGACTGTAGTCTCGGGGACTACACCTAGTGGGTGCACTCAGCGTGCCCCCAATAATCCTATTGAAGATAAAGTCGACCAGTCGACCTCAAAAAAAGAGATATATTCTTTAAGACTGTAATCGACTGCCAGCAGTCGACCACAGTCTCGGGGACTACACCCAGTGGGTGCACTCAGCGTGCCCCCACCGGTTTGCGAAATCCATTCGACATAGTCGAATGACGGAAAGACTGAACTTAGGAAGCCTAAGACCGACTACCAGCAGTCGACCTTAGCCTTGGAGACAGAGTCGACCAGTCGACCGGTTTGCGAAATCCAGTCGCCATAGTCGAATGACGGAAAGACTGAAATTATAAAGCCTAAGGCCGACTGCCAGCAGTCGACCTTAGCCTTGGGGACTACACCCAGCGGGTGCACTCAGCGTGCCCCCGCTAACACGGAGTTTAACTCGACACACCCAGTGGGTGACTACTATAAATTCTGGAAAGAAAAGTTTTTGATAGCATATCCTAACAGAACAAACGGTGGTCGACTGACCTGAACATTGCTTTGGAGGGCGGAACTGGCGTCGTAAGCTGCCTGGCTCGCATCCTGGATGGTCTTCAACTGCTCCATCATGATCCCTGCCTGGCGTATCGCCTCCTTCGCTGCGCCAGCTTGGTCCTCTGGGACGTGGTGCATCGTGAAGAGGGAGGGCTGCGGAACACTCGTCAGTGGATCTGCGAAGGACACGGTGTGTCGAGTGGTGTTCTCCTCCTCCGCGACCAGAGTCTCAGGCACCGTCACATCCTGGGTCACCCTGCTGGCAGACGCTTTCCTACTCCTTCTGTACTTCAGCGGTTCCTCATCTTCATCATCATCAGGGAGAGTGATAACAACATTGGATGGAGCTACAGAAAAGAATCAGGATTAGATCATGAGTCAGTCGACTAAAGACGGTGTTAAGAGTATAGTACCAGGTTTTGAGGTTGCTGCGTCCTCCATCTCATGGTCGTCAGCCCGGGCCGAGGTCTCAGAAGTAGCAGCACTGCAACTCCAAAGAGTCAGTCGACTAACTCCAGCGCCAACCAGAGATAAAGTTCACACAAAACAAGAAGACTTAAGCAACACGATTACCCTGATATGGTGGGGATGGACACCTTCATCTTCGACAGGTGCTTGGTCGGCTTCGACGGGGCCGCCCTGGGCTGCTTCGACGCCTTTTCAGTCGGCGCCGGAGAGGTGGTCCGAGGGCGCTTGGTCGACTGTGTAACAGTCGCAACCCCCTCGCCGCGTTCGGTCGCAGGGTCATGGACAAGTTTCGACCGCCTTTCCGAGCGCGGTGGTGCGACCTCCTCCTCCTCCTCCTCTCCCTCGTCCTCATCGTCATCATCATCATCATCATCATCATCAGCCTCAGCGGCGTCCGAGTCCCACTCCTCCTCCTGGCTCTCGCCCCCGCTCGCTTCTCCCTCCTCGGTCGGAGCCTGTGCTCCATTGGGCATCGAGTACAGCTCAGTGATGGCCTGATAGACATCAAGACAAAGATCAGTCGACCGATCAGCAGAGAAAACAGAAATAACAGTCGAGTACAGCTCAGTGAGGGCCTGATGGGAAGTGGAGAGCAGACATACCTTGTTTGGATCACTGTGGCAGTCGAGTGGAGGAATCCTTCTGGCTCCGCGAGGATTATCTTTGTTCCCAGTAACAGCGGGCATCCACCTTTCCAGAGTGGTATCGTCGACTGTTTCTGGATTGACCCGAGTCACATCCTCAGTCCCGCAGTACAACCACATGCAATGGCTCCGGAACTGAAGAGGCTGGATTCGAAGCCTAAGGAAAACCTCCAGGAGATCCATACCCGTCACTCCCTCCCGAACCAACTGAACTACGCGCTCCATCAGCATCTTCACGTCAGCTTTCTCCTCCGGAATCAACTTCAGAGAGGAGGGCTTGTTCACTCGGTCCATGGTAAATTGAGGGAGTCCACTCGACTGCCCCGGCGTCGACTGATCCTGGCAGTAGAACCAGGTCGACTGCCAGCCTCTGACTGACTCGGGAAATGTCATGGCTGGGAAGGTGCTCTTCTTCCTCACCTGGATCCCCAGACCTCCACACATTTGGACAACTCGGGTTCTTTCGTCGCCTGGGCTCGCCTTCTTCATGGTTTGAGAGCGACACGTGAATATGTGCTTGAACAAGCCCCAATGCGGTCGACAGCCCAGAAAACTCTCACACATGGACACAAACGCGGCAAGATAGGCGATGGAATTCGGGGTGAAGTGGTGGAGTTGCGCTCCAAAGAAGTTCAAGAAACCACGGAAGAAAATGCTCGGCGGCAAAGAGAATCCGCGGTCGACATGGGTAGCCAGAAGCACGCACTCACCCTCTTCCGGCTGAGGCTGCCACTCTTTCCCCGGAAGCCTCGCAGCTCCATGAGGGACCAGGCCCTCGTTGGCCATGTCGAGGAGATCCTTCTCCTGATGGTCGACTGGATCCAATCTCCCTGGACCCAGCCTTTCGGCAGGCGAGATCTAGACGAAGACCCGCCGCGGCTGGTGGATCTCCCCTTCGCCTTCTCCGTCGCCGACGCCTTCTTCGCGCGCTCCAGCGCTGCCGTCTTCTCCTTGACCATGGCTACCGGCGAGGCGCGTGAGGAGAAGTTGTGCGGAGGCGAGAGCGTGCGCGTTGTGCGGGGACGAAGGGAGCAGAGAGAGAATGCTGAGGCACTGTTCAAAAAACCCTCGCCGGGCCCATTTATAAGATCCCTTCCGAGTGGATGACAGGTGGGCCCGGTCGATCTTAATCATATCCTGTAACAGTTGCGCAAGCGTGATACGTGGCGAAAAAAGCGGCACGGGAATCGAGGCGTCTATGCCCCGTCCCATCCGAGCGCCGCGGTCCGCTCCGCTTCGCGCGCTCCCCCAAATTCCGTATCCCGCGGAATCCGCGGACGGCAGATCAGTCTGCCAGACGCGGGATTTCCTGCGATCCGTCGCTCGGAAATCAGCGAAGTCCAAAAAGATCACTCGACGAAGAAGAAGAATGGATCGAGTCGACTGAAGAAAAGTTGTTCACTATCAACAGAGAGAATTTTTTTGGTTCAAAAACAATGCACAACCAGTATGCAAAAGCTAATCGGAAACAACATCAACTCCTTCATCACTCAAGCCTCAATCCATTCGGGGGCTAATGATGGAGTCACATACCTAGGATAGGGTCACGGACCTGATCTAAGTACCCTGCCCGAGGACACCCTTAGAAGAGATCACCTTCCAGTCGACCTACGAGGGACTCACTCGACTGACTTGAAGGACTCGACCACGAAGACTCACTCGACCACCAGAAGGTCAAGAAGCACTCTGCACTGCAACGGCCTGTAATTAAGTAGACTTTATGATAGTAAAGACACTTTATGTGGGGCATTACCTGTAACGCCCCGGACTTAATACACCTTAAACCCTTCATTACGTGGGCTGGCTGGGGACCTGGCGCACTCTATATAAGCCACCCCCCTCCACAGGCAGAAGGGTTCGGCACCTTGTAATCCATATACACAAGATCCACTCGACCGCCTCCGGGCTCCGAGACGTAGGGCTTTTACTTCCTCCGAGAAGGGCCTGAACTCGTACATCTCTTGTGTTTACAACCTCTCCATAGCTAGGACCTTGCCTCTCCATACCTACCCCCACTCTGCTGTCAGACTTAGAACCACGACACCAAAGCTTGGGGATGCCCCGGAAGGCAACCCCTCTTTCGTCTTCGTTCATCGGTAACTTTACTTGGAGCTATATTTTTATTCGCCACATGATATGTGTTTTGCTTGGAGCGTCAATTTATTTTGTTAGGATTTGCTTGCTGTTATTTAGAACAATTTTTTGCATCTTTTATTTCAATAAAAGTGGCATTGATAGCCTTTACTATGCCTATGTTACAAGTATACATGTTGCTGTTTGCGAACAGAAAGTTTACCGCTGTTGCAATAATTCCCTAGAAAAGTCAGAATGTGATCAAATGTTGAAACCTTTTGCATATTAATCTCTGATAAATTTACTACAGTGGGAATTTACTTTCATAATTTTTGGAGCTAGGGAAGTATGGATGTTGCTGCATTCTTTACAGACTGTCCTGTTTAGGCAGATTGCTGTTATGTTTGCATTGTTTGCATATGTTTGCTTCCTTAATGATTCTATTTAAGGATAGGACTATTAAATATGCAGAGGCATTTAGTATGCAATGTTGAATAATAATTTTAGTGATTTGCTACAGTAGAGTATGATAAGGTTTTTGCAATGGTCTATACTAACTTATCTCACGAGTCCTTGTTGAGTTTTGTGTGGATGAAGCTTTTGAGATTTAGGGAGACCGTGATATGAGAGGAATTAAGGAGACACAAAGGCTCAAGCTTGGGGATGCCCAAGGCACCCCAAGATAATATCGCAAGAAGTCTCAAGCGTCTAAGCTTGGGGATGCCCCGGTTGGCATCCCACCTTTCTTCTTCAACAACTATCGGTTAGTATCGGTTGATCCTAAGTTTTCGCTTCTTCACATGATGTTTGCTATTCTTAGAATGTCATTTTCTTTTGCTTTTCTTCCTGTTTGAATAGAATACCAAGATCTGAAATTATTAAATGAGAGAGTCTTCACATAGTTGCATAATTATTTGACTACTCATTGATCTTCACTTATATCTTTTGGAGTAGTTTGTCGTTTGCTCTAGTGCTTCACTTATATCTTTTAGAGCATGGTGGTAGTTCTATTTTGAAGAAATAGATTAACTCTCATGCTTCACTCATATTAATTTGAGAGTCTTAAATAGCATGGTAATGTGCTTAAAAATCCTAATATGCTAAGCATACAAGATTTGTAAGAATTCTTATGAGTATGTTGAATACTAAGAGAAGATTGATGCTTGATGATTGTTTTGAGATATGGAGGTGATAATATCAAAGTCGTGCTAGTTGAGTAGTTGTGAATTTGAGAAATGCTTGTGTTGAAGTTTGCAAGTCCCGTAGCATGCACGTATGGTAAACATTGTGTAACAAATTTGAAACATGAGGTGTTATTTGATTGTCCTCCTTATGAGTGGCGGTCGGGGACGAGCGATGGTCTTTTCCTACCAATCCATCCCCCTAGGAGCATGCGCGTAATGCTTTGGTTTTTGATGGCTTGTAGATTTTTGCAATAAGTATATGAGTTCTTTATGACTAATGTTGAGTCCATGGATTATACGCACTCTCACCCTTCCATCATTGCTAGCCTCTTCGGTACCGTGCATTTCCCTTTCTCACATTGAGAGTTGGTGCAAACTTCGCCGGTGCATCCAAACCCCGTGATATGATACGCTCTGTCACACATAAACCTCCTTATATCTTCCTCAAAACAGCCACCATACCTACCTATTATGGCATTTCCATAGCCATTCTGAGATATATTGCCATGCAACTTTCCATCATTCCGTTCATCATGACACATTCATCATTGTCATATTGCTTAGCATGATCATGTAGTTGACATAGTATTTATGGCAAAGCCACCGTTCATAATTCTTTCATACTTGTCACTCTTGATTCATTGCATATCCCGGTACACCGTCGGAGGCCTTCATATAGAGTCATACTTTGTTCTAGTATCGATTTGTTGAGTTGTAAATAGGTAGAAGTGTGATGATCATCATTCAATAGAGCATTGTCCCAAAAAAATATAAAAGAGAAAGGCCAAAGAAAAAAAGGCCCAAAAAATATAAATATAAATATAAAAAAATAAAAGGGGCAATGCTACTATCCTTTTTTCCACACTTGTGCTTCAAAGTAGCACCATGATATAGCGAGTCTCATATATTGAGCTTCAAAGTAGCACCATGTTCTTCATATAGAGAGTCTCATATGTTGTCACTTTCATATACTAGTGGGAATTTTCATTATAGAACTTGGCTTGTATATTCCAACAATGGGCCTCCTCAAGTGCCCTAGGTCTTCGTGAGCAAGCAAGTTGGATGCACACCCACTTAGTTTCTTTTGTTGAGCTTTCATACATTTATAGCTCTAGTGCATCCGTTGCATGGCAATCCCTACTCCTCGCATTAACATCAATCGATGGGCATCTCCATAGCCCATTGATTAGCCATGTTAATGTGAGACTTTCTCCTTTTTGTCTTCTCCACATAACCTCCATTATCATTATTCTATTCCACCCATAGTGCTATATCCATGGCTCACGCTCATGTATTGCGTGAAGGTTTATAAGTTTGAGATTACTAGAGTGTGAAACAATTGCTTGGCTTGTCATCGGGGTTGTGCATGATGATAGCATTCTTGTGTGATGAAAATGGAGCATGATTAAACTATATGATTTTGTAGGGATGAACTTTCTTTGGCCATGTTATTTTGAGAAGACATAATTGCTTAGTTAGTATGCTTGAAGTATTATTACTTTTATGTCAATATGAACTTTTGTCTTGAATCTTTCGTATCTAAATATTCATGTCACAAGTAAGAAGAATTACATTGAAATTATGCCAACTAGCATTCCACATCAAAAATTATCTTTTTATCATTTACCTACTCGAGGACGAGCAGGAATTAAGCTTGGGGATGCTTGATACGTCTCCAACGTATCTATAATTTTTGATTGCTCCATCCTATATTATCTACTATTTTGGGAAATATTGGGCTTTATTTTCCACTTTTATATTATTTTTGGGACTAACCTATTAACCGAAGGCCCAGCCCAGATTTGTTGTTTTATGCCTATTTCAGTGTTTCGAAGAAAAGGAATATCAAACGGAGTCAAAACGGAACGAAATCAACTGGAGAAGTTATTTTTGGAAGGAAACCTACCGGATAGACTTGGACCCTACGTTAGAAGATGAAGGAGGAGCTCACGAGGGTAGGGGGCGCGCCCCCCTGCCTCGTGGCCCCCCCTTCGGTCCACCGATGTACTCCTTTCACCCATATATACCCACGTATCCTAAAACTTCCAAAACAGAGAATAGATCGGGAGTTCCGCCGCCAGAAGCCTCCGTAGCCACCGAAAACCAATCTAGACCCGTTCCAGCACCCTGCCGGAGGGGAAATCCTTCTCCGGTGACCATCTTCATCATCCCGGTGCTCTCCATGACGAGGAGGGAGTAGTTCTCCCTCGGGGCGGAGGGTATGTACCAGTAGCTATGTGTTTGATCTCTCTCTCTCTCTCTCGTGTTCTCTATTTGGCACGATCTTGATGTATCGCGAGCTTTGCTATTATAGTTGGATCTTATGTTTCTCCTCCCCCTCTACTCTCTTGTAATGAATTGAGTTTTCCCTTTGGAGTTAGCTTATTGGATTGGGTCTTTAAAGATTTGAGAACACTTGATGTATGTCTTGCCGTGGATATCTGTGGTGACAATGGGATATCACGTGATTCACTTGATGTATGTTTTGGTGATCAACTTGCAGGTTCCTCCCATGAACCTATGCATAGGGGTTGGCACACGTTTTCGTCGTGATTCTCCGATAGAACTTTGGGGCACTCTTTGAGGTCCTTCGTTTTGGGTGAATAGATGAATCTGAGATTGTGTGATGCATATTGTATAATCATACCCACGGATACTTGAGGTGACATTGGAGTATCTAGGTGACATTAGGGTTTTGGTTGATTTGTGTCTTAAGGTGTTATTCTAGTATGAACTCTAGGGCTTTTTGTGACACTTATAGGAATAGCCCAACGGATTGATTTGAAAGAATAACTTTGAGGTGGTTTCGTACCCTACCATAATCTCTTCGTTCGTTCTCCGCTATTAGTGACTTTGGAGTGACTCTTTGTTGCATGTTGAGGGATAGTTATGTGATCCAATTATGTTAGTATTGTTGAGGGAACTTACACTAGCGAAAGTATGAACCCTAGGCCTTGTTTACCATCATTATGAGGGGGCTGAAAGGACAGGTGGCTCCATCCCGGTAGAGGTGGGCCTGGGTTCCCGACGGCCCCCGACTGTTACTTTGTGGCGGAGCGACAGGGCAGGTTGAGACCACCTAGGAGACAGGTGGGCCTGGCCCTGTTCGGCGTTCGCGGATACTTAACACGCTTAACGAGATCTTGGTATTTGATCTGAGTCTGGCCATTTGGTCTATACGCACTAACCATCTGCGCGGGAGTAGTTATGGGTATCCCGGCGTCGTGGTATCAGCCGAAGCCTTCTTGACGTCAGCGACTGAGTGGTGCGCGCCGGGTTGGACTGCGTTAACGCAACTTCCTTTGTAATGGAGGTTGCTAGGTCTGCTCACCGGCCGCGTACGCAACGTGCAGGTGTGCTAAGGGCGATGGGCCCAGACCCCTGTGCGCTTAGGTTTAGACCGGCGTGCTAACCTCTCTGTTGTGCCTATGTGGGGCTGCGACGTGTTGATCTTCCGAGGCCGGGCATGACCCAGGAAAGTGTGTCCGGCCAAATGGGATCAAGCGTGTTGGGTTATGTGGTGCACCCCTGCAGGGAAGTTAATCTATTCGAATAGCCGTGATCTTCGGTAACAGGACGACTTGGAGTTGTACCTTGACCTTATGACAACTAGAATCGGATACTTAATAATACACACCCTTCCAAGTGCCAGATACAACCGGTGGTCGCTCTCTCTCTTAGGGTTACGAGGAGGGGATCGCCGGGTAGGATTATTGCTATGTGATGCTACTTGGAGGACTTCAACCTACCCTCTTCTACCTGTTGCAAGACGAAGGTGACCAGAAGCGTAGTCTTTGATAAGACTAGCTATCCCCCTCTTATTCTGGCATTCTGCAGTTCAGTCCATTGATATGGCCCTTTACACATATATGCATGCATATGTAGTGTAGCTCCTTGCTTGCGAGTACTTTAGATGAGTACTCACGGTTGCCTTGTTCCCCCTTTTTCCCCCTTTCTCTACTCGGTTGCTGCAACCAGACGATGGAGCCCAGGAGCCAGACGCCACCGTCGATGACGACTACTACCCCGGAGGTGCCTACTACTACGTGCAGCCCGCTGTCGACGACCAGGAGTAGTTAGGAGGATCCCAGGCAGGAGGCCTGCACCTCTTTTGATCTGTATCCCAGTTTGTGCTAGCCTTCTTAAGGCAAACTTGTTTAACTTATGTCTGTACTCAGATATTGTTGCTTCCGCTGACTCGTCTATGATCGAGCACTTGTATTCGAGCCCTCGAGGCCCCTGGCTTGTATTATGATGCTTGTATGACTTATTTATGTTTTAGAGTTGTGTTGTGATATCTTCCCGTGAGTCCCTGATCTTGATCGTACACGTTTGCGTGCATGATTAGTGTACGATTGAATTGGGGGCGTCACAAGTTGGTATCAGAGCCGACTGCCTGTAGGAATCCCCCTTTCCAACTCCTTGGCCGAAGTCGAGTCTAGTCGTTGAAAAACTTTTACTAACATGGCTGTGTGGCCCATGGGCCCACGTCGCCATCGGGTGGTAGTAGGATCTTTTACTCCTCGACCTATACTCTGGGACTCTGATCTCTCTACTATTCGGGTTAAATGAATTTGCTAACTCTAAGATTAGGATCTCGTGATCACATCCACCCGGAGAGCCCCTTACTGCAGAGGATCGCCTGCTACATCAGAAGATTCCGAAGATACTCTCTGATGTTCTCTCGAGACTTTGTGCCCATCACTTTTGCTATTCCTGACCACCGATAAATCCGTATGGATAACTACTTACACTTGCCATTCATATGATCATCCCCCATTGATCTTGTTACTACAAGATACCCCGAAGTTTTCTCTATTGTTCCGAGAATACTTTGTGCCTACTGCCTAGCAGTTCTTTGCCACATGAATACCCCCTTCAAATAAATTCTCGCACTTATCGAGTATCCGCTCATCCCCCAGTTGTTCATGTGTTACACAAAAGTCTTCGAAATACCACCCGATATTCCGAAAATCCTCAGCAACCTATTGCTCTGGAATTTCTTGTTTGCTTTCATTATGATTAATCCCATAAGTATAGAAATCTTATTGACATTCCTTGTCATTATCATTTTGAGTCTGTTGACTCAATATGTTGCGAATACACGCAATCATCATTGATCCTTATAAATTACCTGTCCGGCTGAGCTTCCATTCTTTTAACTGGAATTGGTTCTCGACCAATCCAATTGTCGTTGATTGTACCCTAAGGCTATTCAACTTATCCATCCCTAATCAGAGCATTGCTTCTGATCCCTTGATTTGGAAATCATAATTCCTTTGCATTTGACAATTGAGTTAGTCAGTTGTTTCTATAATCTGATCTCCTTGCATTCTTCTTCCTCTAGTTGAGTACCGATACTCGTATCAGATCCTTTGTGGACCATCAAGTCCTTTGTTGGATTGTTATCCGACAGTGTCCTTCACATTTGATCACCTTGTGAGTTCTTCCCCTGATACATAATGCCTTTGTTAAGTTGTATCCTCTGCTTGGCCAACCATGCTCTGCTTTCGGGTTTGTGTTATTTACTCTTGAAACTTGTGGTATATGTTTCTAAGAAGCCCCTATGGGTTGAACATATGCCTTCTCTAAACCGTGTGAACCCGAAAGTTTTCATGAGTCATACTCTTCTGGTGCTTCACCAGATAAAATTTTAACACTGCAACTTCATCGAACGTGAGAAGTGAATGAAAGGTTATGCATTGGAGAAGTGGGAGTCGACCTTGAACTTGTGTTCATGCCCATGGACACGATGTAGATCTTATCATTAAAGCTTCTCTTAAATAAATTATTCCTTTGGTATAAGTTCATCTTATATCTAGGATCTGGCCTTTTGCAACCGTGGTTCCGACCATGATTGTTCTTCTTTGATCTCATTTCTCGGAAAAGTTAAAACAATTGTCTTCTATGGATCAATACACCAGTCCAACCTTTACTTTGATCTTGTGTCGAGTATTACCCCCTGGTATCTCGAGATTATCATGGAACTGCATAACTTTTTATGAGTTCTTCACCAAGTGCTACCTTCCCACTGACTCCAATTTTTCGCGGGCTCTGAGTTATTGAACACTCAAAGACACCGATAACTGAACCGAGTCCGCTCTTTGGTTCAACAACTCTTCAATAAGCTTCTATAAGTACGAGTTTGTACCCGATCACGCCATTCCTAGCCTGTTTGGCTATATCATTGTCGTGACGATTCTAACTGTGCTACCTGGTCCTTATTCTCGGAGCACCAATTTTCGACGATGAACTAACCTTACGTCGATCCTCATCGTCATATCATTTCGCCTTGAACAACAAGCTTGGTTTCGAGTTTGTGTCGTACCCTTGGTTCCAATAACCTTTCACTTCATCATTACTTGACTTGATGTCGTTACCGATCGATTACATCTTCATGAACTATCGCGACAAAGGTGTCGTGATCATCAACATTCTGAGCTCATCCAGGATATCAATTGAATTCATGATGAGAAATACCATCCTTGCCCTCGATGAATTGTATTATCGTCGACCACTTTATTGCCCTCCCACCAACACAAGCTTGTTCATGTTTGGTGTTATACCTTGAGTTCCTTGCTATCCAGCAATTGTTCTTCTTTACCTTGGAGTATTACCATCCTTTATGTCAAGAATGTTCTGAGATTTGTTCCACCTCTTGAGAATTCTTGACATAGAAATACTTCTCACCATCACCATTCTTTCTTGGTCCCCGTGTTAATTCCAACAAGTGAACGGTGTTGTTTGGATTCTTTCCTTCTAGCAACCCTTTTTTTTGAAGTTAATGGTCGAAAGTTCATTCTTAGGCTATTGACTATTGAATCACCATTCTGACATTGGTCGTGCAACCCAACCCATATTTCGGGTGCACCTTTCAACCAATGTTTAATTGTGTATGTTTTCCTCGAGCATACATCATTATACCATTTGATCTGACAAATGTCATCTTCTTGTTCACATTATTGTGGAAATCCATCTTTTGAAAATCTCAATGAATTGTCGCTGAGTCAATCAGCCACCTCCTCACCTCTCCTTGGTTTAATGATGAACTATTGTTTCAGGAACCTGCTCCCATAGTTCATTTCCCGAGAATCTTGCAATGCCATTTCAACGATTTGTGTTGCGCCTTTTCTTCTCGGGCATCTTGAGTCTGAGGCATCATGACACCAATTGGATCTGAATCTCGGTCAGATATGATGGTTGGGACAACTTTCCAGGAGTTATGTTGTTCGTCCTTTGATGACCCGGTAACATGATGTCATGCCTAGCACCCCCCCCCCCTGGCTGGAGGACCTATCATTATGATTTCTTTTGCAAGGATAACCATTCCTCCTGGAGGAAGTGGTAGGACTTATTTTATAAGTTACTCCTGATGGATCATTGGTGTATCCGAAGTCGGGCCCTTGATTGAAACACCATATCATTGCTACCTGAAGCATGTCTGTGGTACTCCGTTCATCACCAAGAACATTTGAAGCACAATGCTAAATTCTCTTTATCAATTATCCAAACACCGTTGTATGGGTAATGTCATGAAATTTTTCTCCCCTTACCTAAAATGGTTTTCTACCTACTATCCTGTCATGGATATCATCTGCTTGTCCTTGGGAAGGATATACCCCTGGAAAATGTGTTTAAACACATTTTTCCTTTCCATTGATCTGGTTAAATCCGATAATCATATCTTCCTTTCCATTGTTTGGTTTAACCTTTCTTGTGATCTATGAGATCTAAGCAGTAATATTCTCCTACTTTTGTAAACACCTCGGTGTACAATTCTGTCAGAAAGACCCTGTTATTTTGGTGATGACATTCCGGTAACCACCGATGGACGAGAACTTTTCCTATTGGTCCGCCTCGTTCAACGAGCAGGAAGATGGTTCTCTTCGTCCCTCGCCCTTGGTACCGACATTGTTGCCGACATAATTGTCAGGCTATCCTCTAACATGCCTTGCTTACATGATTGTGCAAGACGTCACTGCCTTTCCTACTTTTAACCCACATGGTGGGCCCATAACCCACAGTTCCACAGGATCGAAACCTGACCCTCCTGTACCCCCTTTCCCAAAGTCAATACTCACGCTTGGCTTTGTGTGTAATTCGCGAGCCACCTTCCTAGTGATCTGTTCCGGTATCAGATGCAATACTTAATCTTGATGCTTTGAACCCCTTTCGCACTCTTTTCCGGCATCGAACGATTGTCTATCCGCTTGGAACTCCTTGTTGTACCTTCTTACTTTGCTCACGATACATTCTTAAGTTTTAGTTCGAGAGTTACTTTCCGCCACCTTCCCTATTGTTATCTACAGGCTAAGCAACCTTGTAGAGGCCTGTTCTTCCGAAGTTAACCCTTATAATTTTTGTAAGTACGATGGAGTTCCTGAAGGAAGGACGACAACCTCATCATGATGTATTGATGCATAGGAATGAAGACATCAACGCTATGGATCTACCACTTCAAGAAGAGCAACCAAGACCGAGAAGATTCGTTAAAATTTCGTAACCAAATCCATTCCCCCTTACTCCCGCTCCTAAATCTCGGGACGAGATTTCTTGTAGTGGAGGAGAATTGTGACGCCCGGGTATTTAAGCTACAGTGAACCTCTGCTAATGATGCCACGTCACCTCGTTTACTGTTGCTAATCTCGCGTCGGTTTGAAACTTTTCAAATTAAAAATTTAAATATTGTCAAACAACAAAAGTTTTCAAACATCAAAACAAAAATGTTCGGTCTGTGCCAAAAATGGCATAGGTAATTATAGTGCAGTAAACACATTTTTTATAAAATGCCTAAATACTTTTAAATGAATTAAAACAGAAAACAAATAATAAAAGAAAATACAAAAGGTAAAAAAACGAAACAAAAGAAAAGGGACCCCCCCCCAATGGGCCAACCGGCCCAGCTGACAGCCAGGCCAGCCCACTGGCCCAGCCGGCCGAC
>NC_041388.1:645628630-645647576 GCF_002162155.2 Triticum dicoccoides | reverse complement strand
TGACTAGGGGGCCCCGCCCCATAACGTTTTTTTTTAAAATAAATAAATAATAAATAAATAAATATATTAAATAAATAAATGAATAATAACTAAAATAATTAAAATATTAATTAATTAATTAATTAATTAATTAAGTTAATTAATCCTGATTAGATTAACCTAATCACTAATTAAAATTAACTAATCTGTAATTAAACTAAACAGAGAATGACAGGTGGGTCCCACTGGACCCACACGTCAGGTTGACCAGGTCAATGGTCAACGTTGACTGCTGACATCACCCTGATGTCATGCTGACGTCAGCTTTTACTGTTCTGGATAATGTTGGGTTAAATAATTAATTAAATTCCAGAAATTAATAAAATCTTTAGAAAATCATATCTTTTAATCCGTAACTCGGATTAAAATATTTTCAACATGAAAGTTGCTTAGAACGACGAGACGAATCCGGATACACAGTCCGTTCGTCCGCCTCACACCCCTAACCTATCGAACTCGCAACTTTCCCCCTCCGGCTCCTCTGCCCAAAAACACGAAACAGGGGATATTTTCCCGGATGTTTCCCCCCTTAACCGGTACCATCTCATACCACGTTAGGGCACGCCTAGCATCGTTACCTGTCATGTCATGCATCGATATGCATCTGTTTACATGGTATTCATTGTTTCTTCCCCCTCTTCTCTCCGGTAGACTACGAGACCGACACTGCTGCTGCCCAGTTCGACTACGGTGTTGACGACCCCTCTCTCTTGCCAGAGCAACCAGGAAAGCCCCCCCTTGATCACCAGATATTGCCTATTCTCCTCTATACTGCTTGCATTAGAGTAGTGTAGCACGTTACTGCTTTCCGTTAATCCTATTCTGATGCATAGCCTGACATTGTTGCTACATCTGTTGATACCTTACCTGCAATCCTAAATACTTAGTATAGGATGCTAGTTTATCATCATTGGCCCTACATTCTTGTCAGTCTGCCTTGCTATACTATTGGGCCGTGATCACCCGGGAGGTGATCACGGGTATATGCTATACATACATACATACTATACAGAAGGTGACTAAAGTCGGGTCAGCTCGATGAGTACCCGCAAGTGATTCTGATGAGGGGGCTGAAAGGACAGGTGGCTCCATCTCGGTAGAGGTGGGCCTGGGTTCCCGACGGGCCCCAACTGTTACTTTGTGGCGGAGCGACAGGGCAGGTTGAGACCACCTAGGAGACAGGTGGGCCTGGCCCTGTTTGGCGTTCGCGGATACTTAACACGCTTAACGAGATCTTGGTATTTGATCTGAGTCTGGCCATTTGGTCTATACGCACTAACCATCTACGCGGGAGTAGTTATGGGTATCCCGGCATCGTCGTATCAGCCGAAGCCTTCTTGACGTCAGCGACTGAGTGGCGCGCGCCGGGTTGGACTGCGTTAACGCAACTTCCTTTGTAATGGAGGTTGCTAGGTCTGCTCACCGGCCGCGTACGCAACATGCAGGTGTGCTAAGGGCGATGGGCCCAGACCCCTGTGCGCTTAGGTTTAGACCGGCGTGCTGACCTCTCTGTTGTGCCTAGGTGGGGCTGCGACGTGTTGATCTTCTGAGGCCGGGCATGACCCAGGAAAGTGTGTCCGGCCAAATGGGATCAAGCGTGTTGGGTTATGTGGTGCACCCCTGCAGGGAAGTTAATCTATTCGAATAGCCGTGATCTTCGGTAACAGGACGACTTGGAGTTGTACCTTGACCTTATGACAACTAGAACCGGATACTTAATAATACACACCCTTCCAAGTGCCAGATACAACCGGTGGTCGCTCTCTCTCAGGGTTACGAGGAGGGGATCGCCGGGTAGGATTATTGCTATGTGATGCTACTTGGAGGACTTTAACCTACCCTCTTCTACCTGTTGCAAGACGAAGGTGACCAGAAGCGTAGTCTTCGATAAGACTAGCTATCCCCCTCTTATTCTGGCATTCTGCAGTTCAGTCCACTGATATGGCCCTTTACACATATATCCATGCATATGTAGTGTAGCTCCTTGCTTGCGAGTACTTTAGATGAGTACTCACGGTTGCCTTGTTCCCCCTTTTCCCCCTTTCTCTACTCGGTTGCTGCAACCAGACGATGGAGCCCAGGAGCCAGACGCCACCGTCGATGACGACTACTACCCCGGAGGTGCCTACTACTACGTGCAGCCTGCTGTCGACGACCAGGAGTAGTTAGGAGGATCCCAGGCAGGAGGCCTGCACCTCTTTCGATCTGTATCCTAGTTTGTGCTAGCCTTCTTAAGGCAAACTTGTTTAACTTATGTCTGTACTCAGATATTGTCGCTTCCACTGACTCGTCTATGATCGAGCACTTGTATTCGAGCCCTTGAGGCCCCTGGCTTGTATTATGATGCTTGTATGACTTATTTATGTTTTAGAGTTGTGTTGTGATATCTTCCCGTGAGTCCCTGATCTTGATCGTACACGTTTGCGTGCATGATTAGTGTACAATTGAATCGGGGGCGTCACAAGTTGGTATCAGAGCCGACTGCCTGTAGGAATCCCCCTTTCCAACTCCTTGGCCGAAGTCGAGTCTAGTCGTTGAAAAACTTTTACTAACATGGCTGTGTGGCCCATGGGCCCACGTCGCCATCGGGTGGTAGTAGGATCTTTTACTCCTCGACCTATACTCTGGGACTCTGATCTCTCTACTATTCGGGTTAAATGAATTTGCTAACTCTAAGATTAGGATCTCGTGATCGCATCCACCCGGAGAGCCCCTTACTGCAGAGGATCGCCTGCTACATCAGAAGATTCCGAAGATACTCTCTGATGTTCTCTCGAGACTTTGTGCCCATCACTTTTGCTATTCCTGACCATCGATAAATCCGTATGGATAACTACTTACACTTTCCATTCATATGATCATCCCCCATTGATCTTGTTATTACAAGATACCCCGAAGTTTTCTCTATTGTCCCGAGAATACTTTGTGCCTACTACACCTATACAATTTACCATTGTATCACCATCTCTTCGCCGAACTAGTGCACCTATACAATTTACCATTGTATTGGGTGTGTTGGGGACACAAGAGACTCTTTGTTATTTGGTTGCAAGGTTGCTTGAGAGAGACCATCTTCATCCTACGCCTCCTACGGATTGATAAACCTTAGGTCATCCACTTGAGGGAAATTTGCTACTGTCCTACAAACCTCTGCACTTGGAGACCCAACAACGTCTACAAGAAGAAGGTTGTGTAGTAGACATCAAGCTCTTTTCTGGCGCCGTTGCCGGGGAGGTGAATGCTTGAAGGTATATCTTTAGATCTTGCAATCGAGTCTTTTAGTTTCTTGTTTTATCACTAGTTTAGTTTATAAAAGAAAACTATAAAAAATGGAATTGAGTTTGTCTCATACGCTTCATCTTTTTAATATCTTTCGTGAGTATGATGGAAAGGATAATTGTGCTCAAGTGCTAGAAGAAGAAATCTATAAAATGTTTGGCACTAAATATTTGAATGATGAGCATGATTGCAAGGTTGTTAGTATGAATTCCTTGAATATCATTGATGCTAATGATATGCAAAGCCACAAGCTTGGGGAAGCTACGTTTGATGAAGATGATAATGTTTGTCCCCCAAGTTTTGATGAGCAAATTTATTATGATGAAAGCATGCCTCCTATCTATGATGATTATTGTGATGACACGTATGCTTTAAAGAATAATGATAACCATGAAACTTGTCATCTTGATCTTAATTTTCAATCACATGATAGTTATTTTGTTGAGTTTGCTACCACTATTATTCATGGGAAGAATTTTGCTTGTGTGGAGAGTAGTAAATTTTCTATGCTTGTAGATCATGAAAAGGATGCTTTAGGTCCTGGTTATATTGTGGGTCATCACTGGCCTCTTTATTAAGCCTAGGTCGGGTTGCGGCGTATTGTTTGGCCGAGGCCGGGCATGACCTAGGAAAGTGTGTCCGGCCGGAGTTAATCGAGCGTGGTGGGTAAGTTGGTGCACCCCTCGTTGAGGCATATCTCTCTCGAGGTAGTTTTGGTGATTGATGATAACATGTTTGCGGACTAATCATGTGCTTTGAGTAGTTCACAGATTCATCCTTGGCACGAGACGTTTTCTTCCCTTCGGAGTGTCATTAAAGACGGTGTAGCTCTTTCGTTTCTCTTTCGGTGGACTAGTTGCGTAGAGGGCATCGTACTATCAAGAGGGGTTCCGCTGGGGTATTGCTTTGGTGGAATCAACACGTACACATCAGCTTCTCAGCCTCAGAGCTCTTCCACTTCATTGGAGATATCTCTTCTCTTTCTGTGTCCTATCTAGGTTCCAGCGGTAGTACCGCGCAACCCAGCGGTTGTACCGTTGAGGAGTCACAAGCGGCAGTACCGCTCCGCAGCGGTAGTACCACCGGTGACTCCACAACAGTACTACCGCTGGCCTGCCTGGCACCACCGCCTCGTCCTCAGCCTCGACGGAGAGATCTTCTCTCTCTCTTGTCTGTGTCCCAGCGGTAGTACCGCACTACCAGTGGTAGTACCGCCGAAGGGTCACAGGCGGCAGTACCGCTCCGCAGCGGTAGTACCGCCGGTGACCCCGCAGTTGTACTACCACTGGGCTGTCTGGCTCCTACCGCCTCGACTCGAGGGCTCTTTTTCTCGTGTCGGGTTTTGCGGCACTAGTTGCGGCAGTAGAGGTGGTAGTACCGTTTCGGAGCGGTAGTACCGCCCTTACCACCGCGGTAGTACCGCGCTGGGTCCAGATCCCTGCTGCTCTTCTCTGCGCGGCAGTACCGCTAGATGGAGCGGCAGTACCGCCCCCCTTTAGCGGTACTACCGCCCTGTGTGGGGCTAGTTGGTGGGACAACGGTTGGATTGTTGCCCCCATTATAAAAGGGGGTCCCCTTCTTCCCCTTTGACCTACTTCTTCCCCCTCAGGCTCCATTAATGCTCAAGCTCCATTAATGCTCCAAGCTCCATTTTCGCCCGATCTATCTCTCTAGCCAATCAAACTTGTTGATTTGCTCGGGAGTGGTTGAGAAGGCCCCGATCTACACTTCCACCAAGGGATTTTAGATTCCCCCACTCATCCCTAGCGGATCTTGTTACTCTTGGGTGTTTGAGCCCCCTAGACGGTTGAGGTCACCACGGAGCCATAGTCCATTCTGGTGAAGCTTCGTGGTATTGTTGGGAGCCTCCGATTAAGTTGTGGAGATTGCCCCAACCTTGTTTGTAAAGGTCCGGTTGCCGCCTTCAAGGGCACCAATAGTGGAATCACGGCATCTCGCATTGTGTGAGGGCATGAGGAGAATACGGTGTACCTAGTGGCTTCTTGGGGAGCATTGTGCCTCCACACCGCTCTAACGGAGACGTACTTCCCCACAAAAGGAAGGAACTTCGGTAACACATCCTCGTCTTCACCGGATCCACTCTTGGTTATCTCTTACCTTTACTTGTGCAAGCTCTTTAGTGTTACTTCTCTTGCTTGCTTGTATGCTTGTTGTCATTGCATCATATAGGTTGCTCACCTAGTTGCACATCTAGACAACCTACTTTGATGCAAAGTTTAATTTGGTAAAGAAAAGTTAAAAATTGGTAGTTGCCTATTCACCCCCCCCCCTCTAGTCAACCATATCGATCCTTTCAATTGGTATCAGAGCCTCGTCTCTTTATTAAGGACTTTACCGTCCAAAAGTATGGTTGATACCGTAGACGGTGTGGAGGAACACTCCGGTCTGAATCCGACCTCGTCTACGGGCGATGGGGGAACCTCGGTCTCTCGTGAGGAGTTCAATGTGGCCTTGGAGACATTGAAAACCTCCATGACGACCGAGGTTGAAAGCATGTTTACTAAATTTCTTGAGGGGCTTAAACTATCCACCGCACCGTTGAAAGTGGGTGACCCCACCGACAAGGTGACGGATGCTATCTCTGACACGGGGGAAGCTAGTAGTGAAAAGGCTCCTTCTTCTAGTGGTAAAAATGGCACCGGCATCTTTTCTCATGTGGAACCACCACTTGTTTATGGTGGACCGGTTCCTTCCACTCATTTGAATCATGCCGGTCCTCCCCCTAAGATTGTGAAAAATGAGGACTTTGATTCTTGGGTTTACCGCTTTAAACGTCATTTAAATCATGTGAACACTAACCTTTGGAGAATCATTGAAGAAGGTTTCTATCCGCATGATCCAAGCAACTTCACTCCTCGAGAAGCCACGGATAATCAATTTAATGAGAATGCTCTCTTCATCATTCAAGATGCAATCCCACCTGAAGACCTACCTCATCTTCGGCCCTTCGCCTTGGCCAAAGACGCATGGATTTGTGTTGTCTCCCTCTACCGGGGAAGCGCAAGCATTCAACGCTCCAACTATGAAGTGGTGCAAGATGAGGCTGATGAGTTTGCAATGAAAGAAGATGAAGAACCTCGTGAGCTTTATCGGAGGGTAACCAAACTCGCGGTCTCACTCCGAGATCACAGGAGCAAGGACACGGATGACAATTGGATCGAGCACAAATTCCTTAAGGCAATGATGCCCTACCACAAGGCCATGTCCTCAGTCATTTGTCAAAGACCGCACTTCCACACTTTGACCTCAAGCGAAGTGTTGGATGAGTTTGTGGCCATGAACATTTTGGACAAGACCGCCGACAATGCGGTGCTTCGTTCTCAAAGGGCAAAGAAGCCCAACCTTGCATTGAAGGCCAAGCTCTCCGTTGAAGAAGAAGAAGAAGAGGAAGAAGAGGAGAGCAACCCCGAGGATACGAAGTATGCATATCATGAACACATGGCACGTGCTTCAAGGCAATTTTGGAGCAAGAAAAACTCGAGGCCAAACTTTAACAAGAACAACTCAAGTGGCACGAAGAGCAAGCAACGTGTAAGGACTTGCTACAATTGTGGCAACGTGAGTCATTTTGTTGCGGAGTGCCCGTATGAGAAGAGGGAAGACAATGGTGGCAAGCTCATCCGAAAGGACAAGGCCAAGTCGTTCCCCAACAAGAGCAACTTCACCAAGAAGACTCCTCCCAAGGCATTGGTGGTACAAGAAGAGTACAATGAGGATGACGACGATGATGAAGGTGATGAGTCGGTTGCCATGGCCTCCGTTGCCATTGCAACGACTCCACGGGTGTCCCTCTTCGGCTCACCCAATGAGAGCATCACCGCCAAATGCCTCATGGCTAAAGCCACCAACAAGGTAACCCCCAACATCAAAACTACCATCATTAATCATCCTTCTCCGACGGATAGCATTAATGAACTTGAGGGAGCGAATGTGGAGACAAATGAGTTTGAGGCCTTTATGGACAAACTTAAGGGAAAATCCAAGAAGCACTTTGTTGCTCTCTTGGAACAACTTGGTGAAGCCAATGACATGATCAAGGCTCACGAAGACACCATCACTAAGATGGAAGAGCATAGTCGTGACTATGCCGATGAGATTTCAGATCTTTCCAATGCTCTTGAGGAAGAGCGTGGTCTTC
Source organism: Triticum dicoccoides (assembly GCF_002162155.2). Lineage (NCBI taxonomy): Eukaryota > Viridiplantae > Streptophyta > Magnoliopsida > Poales > Poaceae > Triticum > Triticum dicoccoides. The sequence continues at coordinate 645,640,099 of NC_041388.1, read as the reverse complement.
GTTTGGCTCTTGAGGAGTCACACAACGTTGATCATGCTAAGTTAAAGAAAGATTATGATCATGTCCTCATTGTTTCTCGTGTGCTAAACTCCGAGAAGGCCGAACTTGAGGTTGATCTTGCTAGACTCAAAGAGGAGTTTTATCTACTTGACAAGGCTCACAAGGTCTTGAAGGGTGCTCATGCTAGCCTCAAAGAGTCTCATGATCAACTTCAAGTAAAGCTAACCAAGGAAAAAGCCACTTTTCCTCGTATGATGTTAATTGATAATGCAAATGCTACTAACCCGTGTTGTGAGCATGTGCATATCGTTGAGGAGAATGCTAAGCTAAAGGGGCAACTTGAGAGAGGTCTTGCGACTTGCATACAAGGCAAGAAGAACCTCAATGACCTCTTGATCAACCAAAAGGGAGTTGTGGCCAAGGAAGGGGTTGGGTACGTGCCCGACTTCAAGAACAAGAAGAAGAATGACAAGACCAAACGACCTCCTCCTCTCATGCAAACCTTTGTGAAGGAGGGAGAGAGTGCCTCCAGGGAGAAGAAGAAGAACAATGAGAAGGGTGGCGTTGTCAAAAGGGCAATGCCACTCCTCGCATCAAAGCCGGCGACTTTAATCCTTCATATGTGTTATGCCGTGCTAGTGATGGGCATGTCTATGCCAAATTCGTTGGTTCTCCTCATGAATACATTGAATGGTCTATTTGGGTTCCAAAGACCCTTGTTACTAACATCAAAGGACCCATTAAAAAATGGGTACCTAAAACCAAGCATTAATCTCTTGTAGGTGTTTGCTTCCGGTGGGGGATCATGGTTGCTCGATACCGGAGCTACAAATCATATGACCGGAAGCAAGGACTTGGTGGTGGATGTGCACAAGATTCCATCTATGCCCACCAATGTTGAGTGGGGTGACGCCTCATCCTCTAAGGTATTGGGACTTGGCAAGGTGGTCATCTCTCATGATCTCACGATCGAGAAGGTCATGCTTGTTGAGTCCCTTGCATACAATTTACTTTCCATTCGTCAACTTGCAATTATGGGCTTTGCCACTTTCTTTGATATCGATACCGTGGCCCTCTTGTGGAGCAAGACTCTTAAAGTAGCCTTTGTTGGGCATGTCGAGAACGGTCTATATGTGATTAACTTTTCGGAGCGACCCACTAAGACCGCGACATGCCTAATGGCTAAAGTTGATGTGGGATGGCTTTGGCATCGCCGTCTAGCCCATGTCAATATGAGATCTTTGCAAATTCTTCTCAAGGGGGACCATTTCCGTGGACTAACGAATGTTAGTTTTGCTAAAGATCGTGCTTGCAGTGCTTGTATCGAAGGAAAGCTACATGAGAATGCTCACCCTCCCACGACTATCATTTACTCAAAGAGGCCTTTGGAGCTCCTTCACATGGATCTCTTTGGGCCTCCATCCTTCGATAGTCTTGGAGGTAGGAAGTATTGCTTGGTGATTTTGGATGACTACTCAAGATACACGTGGGTGTATTTCTTCAAGAGGAAGAGCGAGACCCAACAAACCGTCATTGACTTTGCAAATGAAGCACAACATCAACACGATGCAAAGATCTTGACAATAAGAAGTGACAACGGCACCGAGTTCAAGAACTACACCTTGGATGAGTTTCTTAGTGATGAGGGATCAAGCATCAATATTCCGCACCTTACACCCCTCAACAAAACGGTGTTGCGGAGAGGAAGAACTGGACGTTGATGGATGCGGCAAGGACCATGATGGCGGAGTTCAAGTCTCCGTACAACTTTTGGGCCGAAGCCATCAACACCGCGTGTCATGCATCCAATCGGCTCTACCTCCGCAGGGGCTTGAACAAGACTCCATATGAGATACTCACTGGTAACAAGCCCAACCTCAAGTACTTTTGGGTGTTCGGGTGTAAGTGTTTCTGTCAGGACCCCGACTCGATGTCACATCGATCTAGCCGGTAACACCTCATATCACTTTGCGGCCTCACGCACGGTATCCCCACGGGTGTCGCCTTACCTTTGCCCGGGACCGTTTGCGCATTTTGGCTCACGTATATGATAGTGTCACTAGCATCCATATGATAAAGAGCCCGGGCTGACATGACTAGTCGTAAACCCAAAGTGGCACAGACTTACAGGGACAGGCATCCATGACCCAGCTTTGAACGTGTCGGTCATCAGCAAGTGGGTCCGGGCTGTAGCACTGGGCTAGCAGGACTCCGGTAAACCGGGCTGTAGCGGGCTAACAGGACTCCGGTACTCAAAGCGTGACATTTCCCCGAAGGGACAGACACAGGAACGAAGAAGGACACATGCCGGCCAGCCTAAGTGTTCCAGAGCAGTAGCAAGCTACCATGGCTCAGCGGTAACACTAGGAGACATTTCCCGGTAAGAGAGGCTACTAAAGATAAACAACTAGATAGTCAGATCCCACACATACCAAGCATTTCAATCATACACACAATATGCTCGATATGTGCAAATACAACGAAGCATCACAACATGACTCTACGACACAAGTACTTTATTTAAGGCTCAGGGAGCCATACATAACATACACAAGGTACGGGTCTCACGACCCAACATTCAAGTCATACAGTCATACAAACCAGCAGCGGAAGTAACTTGTCTGAGTACAGACAACTAGTAAAATAAAAGAGGCTTGGAAAGCCTAGCTATACTACATGGTCCTTCACAAGCTCAGGATCACCACCTGGGCCTTTAGCCTACTCGTTGATGTCAACGTCTACATAGAACCCATCAGAAGGGGTTGCAGCGTCTTCTGTAAAAATGTAAATTATAGCAACATGAGTAGAAAGGTACTCAGCAAGACTTACATCAGATCCTACATACATGCATAGTATCAAGAAGGGTTGGTGGAGTTATTGCAGCAAGCCAGCTTTGACTCTTGGCTAGGCTATCCTACGATACTCCAACTTGAAATGGTTTTGCGCACACGAGTCCACTACCCACCACTTCAATACACTACCGAGGATCCACCTCCGTCTTCCTACGGAAGAGCCACCTCGGCACTCACACTTATCTTGAGGCTTTTAGCAGTTTCCATTTACTTGTCTATGAACTGTATAGGCAACCAAGTAGTCCTTTACCGCGGACGCGGCTATTCGAATAGATTATGATAACCCTGCAGGGGTGTACTTCTTCATACATGTTTCCACCACTTAGCGTCTGCACACGATATGTGCTCGGCAGACTTCAAGCGAAAGCCGACGTGGGTGTAGACCACGACCTACCTAAACACTTAAGCCTCTAGTCCAGGTTTATCGCCTATCCAGGTTCCATCCGCAGGGAGTCCGGCCGAGGTTTCCCATACGGCCCCGAACGATGTGAACAGGGTTCCCGAGATACCTAACGGGTATTCGGTACACCCGGCCACGTACCTACCGCATCACAGCCCACCCCTACGGTCAGCGCTGTCCACGGCCTCCAGTAGACTACAAACACCAGAAACTACTTGCAACTCCTGGACAGAGAGCTAGGGTGAATAAGAAGTCGAGCGGGGTCATATTTCAGGGCCCAATGCATGGTAGTAGCTGTATCTTAAATCACACATACAGATCTCAGTGCTTAAGGTCGGCTTCAATGAAACAACCCACCATGTACTCCTACATGGCCTCTCATTGATACCTTTACCAAATCGTGTTCACCACACCACTCTCATTACCGACATAATCATTTCACTCTAGCCATCACCCAGATGAACCAGACCTGACACGACTCTAAGCATAGCAGGCATAGCAAGGTAGGAACAACACATACATATGGCTCAATCAACTCCTACACATGCTAGTGGGTTTCATCTAGTTACTGTGGCAATGACAGGTCATGCAGAGGAAATGGGTTCAACTACCGTAGCACACAGCAGTTTGAAACGCGTTGTCTTAATGCAGTAAAAGAGAGCAGGAGCGAGAACATGGGATTGTATCGATATGATCAAATGGTTGGTTGCTTGCCTGATGGTTCGATGCACTGATACGGTTCTTCGTTAGGGTAATCACGGTACTCCTCGGAGGCAGAACCTGTCGCAAAGAACACCGATACACAACCATCACCAAACAATGTGCAATAATATGATGCATGCATGAAACATAGCAATATGAGTGTGTTGGGCTAATGCAACTAAAACCAGAAGGGTTTGAACAAATTTGAATCAAAGATTCAAATTTCAAACTCAAACATGGCCTTTTAAAGTGCTTTTCCTTGTTCTGCTTAAAACATCAATTTAACTTGTTTGATCATGCATGAAAATAGTACAGATGGATAGATTGGATTTTTCTGATCATTTTTCATATATAATTTGTCCAATTTGGAGTTACAGAATAAAAGTTATGAATTTTTGAAGTTTAAATAATATTCTGGAATTTCCTGATTTAATTTAAATCCAGAAATATAATTATTGCGCCAGCATGATGTCAGCATGACGTCAGTGGTCAACTGCGGCTGTCTGGGGTCAAACCTGATGTGTGGGGGCCACACGTCAGTGACAGGGGGGTTTAACAGGATTAAATTAATCCTAATTAGGGATTAGTGGCGCTGGGGCCCACTGTCAGTGTCAGGGGGGGTTGACTAACAGTAATTAGCACTAACTGACCACCTGGCCGATGGGGCCCACGCGTCAGTGACCCTGGGGGGGTCAAACCCCAGGTCGGACAAGTCAAACCTGCCGGCGGTTAGTCGCCGGCGAGGTCCGCGGCGTACAGGGGCCTCGGGTTTCCTCTGTGGTGCTCCAAACGGCGTGCGGCTAGGTGCGTTGGATAGCTAGCTCGATGGCGCGTCGGACGGTGGCCGTGGCTGGGCCTGGGGTGGCCGGAGTCGACGGCGGCGAGCTCGGCTGCGGCCGCCGGGGTTCGGTCGTGCGTGGAAACGGGGTTGGAGCTCGAAGGCGAGCTAAGCGAGGCGCTAGGGATGCTCTACGGGGCCTTACGAACTTGTTGGACTCGCCGGGGTGACCAAATGGTCACCGGAGCTGCGTCGACGGCGAGCTCGGCGACGGCGGAGGTTCGGCCGTGGTGGGAACGAGGTTACGGCGCGGGAACGAGGGGAAAAAGAGGGGGAAACGGTGGCGGAGCTCACCGCGGTTGCAGTGGGCGTCGAAGCGGGCTCGGGGACGTGCTGGAGACGGCGAATCGACGGCGATGATCTCCGGTGGCCGAGGAGGGGAACGGCGACGTAGGCGGCGATGCAGGGCTTCCGGAGACCCGTGGAGCGGTGGGGAGGAAGAGGGGGTCGAGGCGGAGCTCCTGAGCTAGTCGAGGGAGCGAGGGGTGGCCGGTGACGGCTGCTATGGCGAACGGCGGCGACGGTGGTGTTCGGCCGTGAGAGAGAGAGAGAGAGAGGGAGCAGCACGGGAGAGAGGGGGGGGATAAGGCCAGGGGATCGGGGCGGCACCGAGAAGAAGCGTCGCGGCGTCGCGCTGGCGGGGGAGGCAGGCAGACGAGCTGGTGGCGTGGCGCTCCAGCCGTGCGCGCGCGCCGGCCACACGCCTGGCCGACTGGCGCCAGGAGGACGACGGCGGTGGTTGGCTGGGCTGGCTTGCTGGGCCGGCCAGCTGGCTGGCCGCACAGGGAGGAGCCCAGGTAAGCTCCTCCTGTTATTTATTTTTCTGTTTTCTAATTTCTGACATTTGTTTTGATTTAAATAATATATTAAATCATTTAGTTAACTTATGCCAATTTTTGCAGGAGCTAGATATATTATTCCAGAGCTCCTTTATAATTGGCATAATATTTGGACATATATTAATATATATAATTAATATATTTCCAATGCAAATATTTATGCATTAATTCCAAATGCCCAAAATAAATACCTATGAGCTCTTAAAAATATTGGTTTGATTTTTATCTCTGTCCAATATTTTCAGAGAGCAACATGAGCATTTTCTTGGACCCTTTTGGAGAAATTTTTATTTGGGTCATTTTCAAAATGATTCTGAGGGTTTCACAGATCCCCATTTCAAGTTTCTGATGAAAGAGTAAACATGATGCAACACTCTAATGCATGACTAGCTAGGGTGTGACAACTCACCCCCACTCAAAAGAATCTCGTCCCGAGATTTGGGTTCCTCCGGGAAGAAGGCGGGATACTCAAGTCGAAGACGATCCTCCCTTTCCCAGGTTGCTTCATCCTCCGAGTGGTGCGACCATTGAACTTTGAGAAACTTGATATTATGACGTCGGGTGGTACGTTCGGCCTGATCGAGGATACGAATGGGGTACTCTCGATATGTAAGATTATCTTGGAGATCAAGCGTTTCGTGGTCCACTTCACGGATAGGATTCGTGAAGCAACGCCTGAGTTGGGAAACGTGGAAGACATCGTGGACTCTGGAGAGGTGCGGAGGTAGTTCCAACTGGTAGGCAACTTCTCCTCGTTTGGCGAGAATGCGAAAAGGTCCAATGTAACGAGGAGCCAATTTGCCTTTGATACCGAAACGATGGGTTCCCTTCAGAGGGGTGACCCGAAGATAAGCCTTCTCGTCAACCTCGAAAGTCATAGCCTTATGTTTTCGGTCATATTGACTCTTTTGACGAGATTGGGCTGTTTTCAACTTTTCACGGACGATACGAACTTGTTCTTCTGCTTCCTGAATTATATCCGGGCCAAAGAATTGTCTTTCCCCGGTCTCTGACCAGTTAAGGGGTGTTCGACACCGTCGTCCATAGAGAACTTCAAAAGGGGCTTTACCCAAGCTAGATTGATAGCTGTTGTTGTAAGCGAATTCGGCAAATGGAAGGCACTTCTCCCAGTCCATCCCGAATGAGATAACAGAGGCTCGAAGCATGTCTTCTAGAATTTGGTTGACGCGTTCCACTTGACCACTCGACTGAGGGTGGAAAGCGGTGCTAAAGGAGAGACGAGTCCCCATAGCATTTTGGAAACTTTCCCAAAATCGAGAGGTGAAAAGACTTCCTCGATCCGAGTTAATTTCCAAAGGAACACCATGGAGAGACACTATTCGGGAGATGTATAAGTCTGCCAGCTGACTAGCGGTTATACTCTCACGAACAGGTAAGAAATGGGCTACTTTGGAAAGACGATCAACAACGACGAAGATAGCATTATTCCCTCTCTTGGTCCTGGGAAAACCGGTAATGAAATCCATACCAATTTTATCCCATTTCCATTCAGGAATAGCTAAGGGTTGAAGGGTGCTAGCAGGCCGTTGATGCTATGCTTTTACACGACGACAGACGTCGCAATTAGCAATATACTGAGCAATTTCTCTCTTCATCCTAGTCCACCAGAACCTCTGGCGTAGGTCCTGATACATCTTAGTACTACCGGGATGAATAGTGAGAGGAGATTCATGAGCCTCCTTAAGGATCAACTGCCGTAGATGCTGGTTCTTGGGAACCACTAGACGGTTCTCAAAGTACACAACACCATGATCATTTGTGGAGAAACAACTAGCACCTCCGCTAGCAATGTTCTCTTTGATTTTAGATATTCCCTTATCTCGCTTTTGGGCAGCGACGATTTGATCCGTAAGAGTAGGTTTTGCTACCAAGGTGGAAAGAAAACCTTGAGGTACAATGTGAAGGTTAAGCTTCCGAAATTCCTCATGGAGAAGCGGTTGACTTTGTTGTAACATCAGGTTGTTACAATAAGATTTACGACTTAGCGCATCAGCCATGACGTTGGCTTTCCCTGGGGTGTAGGTTATCCCTAAATCGAAGTCTGTGATCAACTCAACCCAACGTCTTTGCCTGAGATTCAGATCCGGTTGGGTGAAGATGTACTTCAGACTTTGGTGATCAGTGAATATTTCGCAACGATTACCGAGGAGGTAATGTCGCCAGGTTTTAAGTGCATAGACTACAGCTGCAAGCTCTAGATCATGAGTAGGATAATTCTCCTCATGTGGGTGCAATTGCCGTGAAGCGTAGGCAATTACATGTCGATCTTGCATAAGGATGCAACCTAGTCCTTGTCGCGAGGCGTCGCAGTAGATAACAAAGTCCTTGGAGAAGTCTGGCGGTACCAGTACGGGAGCAGAAGTCAGGCGTCTTTTCAGTTCCTGAAAGCTGTGCTCACATTGTGGAGTCCATTCGAACTTCTTATCTTTCTTGAGGAGTTCGGTTAGAGGTTTAGCAACCTTGGAGAAGTTCTCGACAAAGCGACGACAATAACTCGCTAAGCCCAGAAAACTCCGAACTTGCTTGACCGATTCAGGTGGGTCCAATTAAGGACGGCTTGAACTCGCTCAGGGTTAACAGCAATACCTTTACCAGATATTACATGACCCAGATAGGTCACTTCCGACAACCAGAATTCACATTTGGAAAACTTGGCATAAAGGCGGTGCTCTCGAAGTTTCTTCAACACTAGCCTTAGATGTTCGGCATGTTCTTCCTCGTTCTTGGAGTAGATGAGTATATCATCGAGATAAACTACGACGAATTTATCCAAATACTCCATGAAGATTGAGTTCATTAACCGAGAAAAGGTGGCTGGAGCGTTGGTTAAACCGAAGGACATGACGGTGTACTCGTATTGGCCATAACGAGTAACAAAGGCCGTTTTAGGAATGTCCCCGTTTCTGATTTTGATTTGATGGTAGCCCAACCTCAAATCCATCTTGGAGAAGACTGAGGATCCAGCGAGCTGATCATACAGGTCGTTGATCCTGGGAAGTGGATATTTGTTCTTGATTGTGACCAAATTGACAGGTCGGTAATCTACAACCATCCGGTCCGTACCATCCTTCTTCTTGACGAAGAGAACGGGGCAAGCCCACGGAGATGAACTAGGTCGGATGAAACCCTTTTTCAAGGACTCATCGAGTTGTTTCTTAAGCTCGGCTAGTTCTAGGAGTGCCATCTTATAGGGTCTTCTAGCAATCGGCACGGTTCCTGGAATGAGGTCTATTACGAACTCAACATCCCTGTCAGGTGGAACACCTGGCAATTCCTCTGGGAAGACATCCGGGAAGTCACGGACTACCGGAACGTCCTCAAGGTCTGGCAAAGGGCTGGCGTTAAGAGAGTATAATTGTCGCTTGGCTAATCGGATCAAGACATTGACTATCTTCCCCGAAGGATGAGTGAGTTGAACAGTACTAGAGAAGCAATCAATTTTGGCATGATGGGCTGACATCCAGTCCATACCCAAAATGATATTAATATCCGAAAATTTGAGAGCTATCAAAGATGCAAGGAAAACAAGTCTGTCGACTTGGATTTCATTTCCATAACTTACCCTAGAGGTCTACCATCTAGAACCAGGAGTAGAAATTTCCATAGTGGATGGCATGTCACAGAATGCAACGTTATGCAGACGAGCATAATTTTCGGATATAAAAGAATGAGAGGCTCCTGTATCGAAAAGAACAGATGCCGGGTGGCAATTAACAAGAAGCGTACCGAGAACGACGTTGGGATCCTCTTGAGCTTCTTCGGCAGAGATACAGTTGACATGGCCACGTGAAGCGGTGACCGGCTTGGCGTGGAATATTTTTCCTGTCGGCTTGCCACGGCCAACAGCTTTAGCAGACTGGTTGGGGTTGGTCTGGGGACACTCACGCATATAGTGACCAGATTCCCCACACTTGAAACAGGTCACGGAACTGGTACGTGGAGGAGCATTGTTGGTTGGACCACCATAGGGCTTGGCCGGTGCAGACTGTTGAACAGGGCGAGGCGCCTGGAAGGATGGCCTCGGTGTGAACCTGGGTGGCAGGGCGGTGTTGGGTACCCACACGCGGCGCTTCTGAGGACCAGCACCGGATGAGGAACCCATATCACGGCCGTGCTTGCGTGTTGCGTCATAGTCAGTCTGACCAGTTTCGGCACTGATGGCTTTGTTGACAAGTTTCTGAAAGGATGTGCACTCATGCAGACGGAGGTCGCGGCGAAGCTCAGGACTAAGCCCCTTACGGAACCTTGCTTGCTTCTTGGCATCAGTAGACACTTCCTCAGTTGCATATCGTGCGAGATTACCAAACTCCCTGCTGTAAACATCCACAGAAAGTCGGCCTTGGGTGAAACTGCAAAATTCCTCACGTTTACGGTCCATGAGACCCTCCGGAATGTGATGTTCACGGAAAGCCTCGCTGAATTCAGCCCAAGTAGTGACATGGCCCGCTGGGCGCATAGCTCCATAATTCTCCCACCATAGACTGGCGGGGCCTTCAAGATGATATGCAGCAAAGGTGACCTTGTCAGCCTCCGCTACCAGCGCGGAACGCAGTTTGTGAGCGATACTGCGAAGCCAGTCATCAGCGTCGAGAGGCTCGACGGAGTGGTGGAACGTGGGTGGATGCAATTTGATAAAATCACTGAGTAACACCACGTTAGTCCTCTGATGGTGTGTTGTGTTCTGTTCAATACGCTCTAACAAACGGTTGGTCTCCCGCTTGTTTCTCTCAGCTTCCATCATAACCTCGGCTAGGGAAGGAGGATGAGGCAGATTTGCATTCCTGCCTTCACTGCCTTCGGCCTGCTCTTGAGGAGCAGGGTTAGTGCGTGTGTTGACCATCCTAGGTAAACAAGACAATGATTTAGTCAGAATGATAAAATTCCGACATAGGATACAGAATGTAAGGAATAACTCGAAATGCAAGATGATCATCCGTATGACATGGTAAAAATAGAAACTGCTTCTTTATTCCATCGTCATACACACCATACAGGGTTTAGTACAAGACCAAACAAAGTACTATTACGGTGAAAGAGGATTACATCTCATCGGAGGCATTCCAAGCTCCTATACATTATTTTTCTACTCCTCCGGAAAGAGTACAAACTAGGTCATATCCCACGAGTCACGCGGGACGATAGACGACACAGCTAGTGCGAACTAGTGATACTACCACTAACTCAGACCGATCCGTAGTAGTCCTCGTAGAAGTCACCTCCATATCCTGGAAGCTCAACATGATCATCCGGAAACAGACGATCTCGCGGAGCTTGTGGACCATAGGGGCTAGGATGAGGTCTTGGACCAACAGACGGTGGCCTGCGGGGACCACAAGGTGGGGTGATGCCTCCTACATCACGCCAAACCATCACGTCTGGCAGAGCAGATCTCACAGGATAGAGATCGTGCATATCTGAATATCCAGCTTGCACCGCCGGTGCGAACCGAGTCAAAGTGGCCCAGTGGTCAGCACGGGTATTGAAGAGCTCTAACCTTAAGGCCCGATTTTCACGGTCCTTATCCTCGAGCATCTCAGCAGTGGTGCGAGTCCGTGAATCCTCCTGAGTGGGGTCAGCATAGATAGCCTGGAGATACCCTTGTGCTCCCGGAAGTGATCCTGGCATATACCGGAAATCAGAGTCCCGAAATAGACCAGATCTGACTCGCATAATGGTCATCATAGAGTAGGCGGCGTCCTGCACAGCCATCTCAATAGTAACCCCGAGTCCATAGGAGCAGTGAAGGGGCTCGGTGGATCCAGGATAAGATGGAAATATCCTGACAGTGCAGAGATACTGGCTTTGATTAAAGTCTCG